>NC_092502.1:145934616-146238409 GCF_047511675.1 Marmota flaviventris
AATTTTTGGTGAGTTATTACACACTCTGCTGCTTCAATAATAATATTAAGTAAACAAACTTTGAACACTAATGCTAAATGAGATTTTAGACATGACTAAGGATGAAACTTGTGGACTGGACCTTATTTCCCAGTTCCCTGGGAAGTGAGAGGTATGATCTGAGTTTAGTAGGGTAATGCTTGGCATTTGATAATGCCCTGTGTTCGTGGAGCATCATTGCCCATCAAGGGGAAGCACTGAGACTCAGAGCCCCGGCAGGAGAATGTCACTCTACCCTCTGTCATTTTCTTTATTTCATGTCCCCATTCTATTATAAGACTCTCTCGGGGTGCTGATTGTCTTCCTTTCCACACATGGCCTGAACATTTCCAGGAGACCAGGAGTCTGAAAACTTTCCAGCCAAGATCAAGATGTTCCCAAATCAATACCAGTCTCAGAGTGCCAAACGTTAAGGCAGTGAATTCCATTATGAAGAATCAGGAAAAGAATCTAATACAAAAGAAAAAGGGCCATTACATTTTTCAGAAATTTTCCCCTGATACGCTATACCTTTCTGAGAGTTGCAAGGTTCCTAGGAAAACCCCAGCTAGAGGTCAGTGACTTGTATTTTTTGTGGGTCTCACTCCTAAGGAACATCTTCCACTACCTTTTATAAATGGGGGAAAAAATATAAACAAACCTGACTTTGGTGAAGTAGGTGTGAGAATTGAACAAGAAGGTCATGCTATTCTCAGAGAGGAAGGGCTGTTTTACCACAGCCTCACCACACCAACCGAGACAGCAAAAAGAATTCTTTTCACACAGCAGTATTCTCAGAAGCACTATCAATCATTTGTTTATATTTCTTCTAACAGATTTTACCCATCATCAGTTTTAGAAGAAATACTTTTAGACCTTAATAGTGGGCTTTTTTCTATTAGAATAAAATAACTATTTCTATCAAGAGTATGTAGTTTTCATATAAGTAAGTTGGAGGAGTAAAACCAGGCTGAGAAACATTGACTGTCTAAAGAATCAATTATATGAAAATCAATCACATGATGTGACAATCTCTCTGACCCTTGACAACTTTGTTTCTACTTTGAGTCAAGCATTTCTAAGATTTAAAATTTTGTTGCTTCATTCAACCAGTTCTTAATTCAAAATAACAGTCAACAAGTTTGTTGACCAATTTGGAAAATTGGAAGATGTAAGATTTTGCATTCTACACCCAAAGCGATATACATGAATCCAGAATGTATACTACTCAGAGGATTAGCAGAATTTCATAAAGCAGGAGTAGAAGGGCACTCATAAACACCATCCAAGAATACATTTGATTAAACTCCCCACTTGATTAAAAATCAGCATATCAAACTGCCTCTGTAGGGCAGCTTCGTGAGCGTGGAACTCCTGCTTACCTGTACTGTCTTGGTTCTGTGAGGCAATCTATATTGGCCAAGAGAATTAAGGGGATTAGACAATTATCTGCCTCCAAGAATAGGAGGAGATTATGCCTGCATCATCTTGATAAACTATGCTCATCAAACTTACTACTTAGTTCCCCAACCCAGTACCATGTGAAGAGCCCCAACTTTCCTGGTTTTAGAGGCTGGATGGGACTGTGCAAGGGGCACTTCAGGGCCCATGTTTCATCTTCTCTCTCCTTTCTTTAATCTCTTAGCAACAGTAGGTTGTTGGTTTTGTTTGGAACCATTGGTTTTGCTTGTGTTTACTGTAGTCCACTGCTCTGTTCTCACAACCTAGGAATGATCATGTGGTACCATAAAATATTTATTGATGGAATATATTTCCGCCCTTAAATCAGGATACATGCCAAGTCAATCTACAACCTACGTGGAAGGCACCCAACTCTTAGGGTATGAAATATGACTCCATGCCTCTTCAAAACCACACACAGCAAGCGCATCATCCTGTAGAGTGCCATCAGGCCTGGAAGACCCTGTCAAAGTTAAGATGGTGGTGAAAACCAGCCCCCCAGAGTCCTGCCTCAGTCTGAAATTCAACACATCTTGGGTTTCTCATCTACACTTGATATAATGTACCCCAACTCTTGTGAAGGGCTGGGCCTCTTGCTCTGCTTACATAGATCAGCCTCTGGAGAAGCTGAATTCCCAGATGCAGTTTTATGCTGGGTGGCTTATTCTGAGAAATCCAGATTTGAAGAATGATTACATATCTCAATCCTGTGTCATAAAAATCTGCTTACCCCATCTTCTAGTCTTTGCTTATTTGTTTAATTTCCTATGAGGGGGTCCTGGCCCAAAAAGTGAGGTGCTTCTGAGGGATGTTTTAGAGACATTTTATGGTGTTTAATCTTCTCACTCAAGCAGTTACTTTTCAATTGCAAATGAAAGAAGTTTTCAAATGTGGAAGTTAAACAGAAAATATATTCAGAAAAAATGTTAATAAATATTTTCTAAATAACTCTTCTCTAGTCCATGAATGGAATAGAGTAGGGGCTACTGGAATGAGTACAGGTAAATAATGCACTATCCCTGCCTATGCCGGAAATCACAGAACGGAGTGATCACTGGCTGTCAGGTTCTTAGGAGATGTTGCTTCCAGAGGGAAAGAGAGACTTGGTGGCCCCAGAATCCAAATGACTAGAAGAAAGGCAACTGAATATGACCAAATACACTGTGAGGCACAGGTTATCTGAAATCAGATAGCTATGTCCTGTGCCCCCATTAGACAGGAAGCAAAATACCACTGTTGGAGACGAAGCTGATACTACGACCCAAGCCCTGCTCACTCCAGAGCCCCAGTTAAACCTGACGTGACTCATACCCAGAATCAAAACACAAATCTATCTAGAGCAGTAGACTTGAAACCCATCATGCCCAGGAAACAGGGGACCTCTCCTTAGCCACATCTGCAGGTATAGGCTACAAAAAACATGGATATATTTTTCTGTACATGTCTTCACAATTTCTTTTGGATTTCTACATGATTTCTACATATCTCTTCATAACACTTGGTATCTTTTGGCCACCTACCTCTAAATAAATCTAGATAAATAAATCCATCGAAAAGTCAGACTTGTGTATTTAATTAATAAAGATAGCTTCCTACAATAAGGAGACATTTTACCCAACCTCAACACAAAGGTTCTTCTTCTGGTCTGCCAATAGAACAAAGTTGAGCTTTCCAACAAGAAACAAAGGTGCCCTATTAAATGACTGCTATAGTTCTCATCTAGCAGCACTTGTTTTCACAATTCTCAAATCAATGTGTATCCTGAGCTCAGCTTCCAAGTCTGTGAAATAAAAAGTAAATATATGAATTAGAACATGGAAAGTGTCCAGACCCTCAACCCAGAGCCACTAAAATACATAAAATCTTTATTTTATTTTATTTTATTTTATTTATTTATTACATGGTGCTGAGGATCCAACCCAGTGCCTCACATATGCGAGGCAAGCACTCTGCCACTGAGCTATATCCCTAGCTCGAAAATATATAAGATCTTAAAAGAGACCATTAACCCAATCTATGTCCCCAGACCAGGAGATGAGTACAGCCAGGCACAGAGGTGGCAAGTTGAGAGGCTCTCCTGAGCAAAAAAAAGGTAAAGGGTCATTACCTCCAGGACCATGACCTGAGGTCACTTGCTGTTTTATCCCCAGAAACAGAACATGCAGAGAAAGAGCTGTGATTTCCATTGTATTTTCCAGCAGCTGGCACTGCCCTTCATGGGGAGATCTCACACATCCACACTATGAAACTAAAGCTCAGAGCTGGGAGGAGGAGGCTCTGAGCAAAGAAGTGCCGTGATGAAAAATCTGCTCTGGATTATGCCAATGATCCCAGACCATGCCACACCCAACCTCTTAGTGTTTATGGGAGCTTCAACATTAAGGGCCAAGAGCAGGGAGGGGAAAGATAAAGATTCCACCAGGTGAAGGTCAACTGGTATCTCAAGGCAAGATGTTCCACATAAAATCTGAGAGCACAGTCCAGCCTTAAAACAATCACAGAGCCGGATGCACTCACGCACACCTGTAGTCCCAGTAATTTGGGAGGCTGAGGCAGGAGGATCACAAGTTCAAAGCCAGCCTCAGCAATTTAGCAAGTTCAATATAAAAAATAAAAAAGGACTGGAGATGTGGTCCAGTGGTTAAGCACCCCTGGGTTTAAACCCTGATTACAAAAAAAAAAAAAGAAAGAAAGAAAAGGAAAGAAAGAAAAGAAAAACAACCACAAGAGTATGTTGAACAGTCGTTGTGGGCCTACTGCTCAAAGAAATGGCCTCTGCTCTCACAAAAGTCTTTAAAATGATGGGGGAAAAAGCTGTTTCAATCTATTTGACAAACCAAGTCTCCTCTAAGCCCTGAGTAGGAAACTCAAGATTCAGTTGCAGAACTTGAGGCTAACATGTGGTCTCTTTCTGGTCCCCAATTGAGACTGAAGCACTAAAGATTTACAGGTCATAAAAATAGAAGTATTTCCCCACCTAGAAGTGGACCATCTAAAAGGAGGTGAAGAAAGAGAGTGGGTAGGAGGTGTGGTTATAGTTAAAGTATTCAAACTTTCATTAATAGCCAAGGAAGAAAAGCAATGTTAATTAGTTGCACACGTTGGCTGTAGCACTAGGAACTACACAGTTGTGATTCTATTCGATCCCTATTTTAGAGCTAAGGAAACAGATTCAGAGGAGGCAAGCTCACAGTTAACTACTGAGAGTCTTTATTTCTGCCCTTTTCTTACCCCTAGAAAAAAAATGCAGTATGTTGACCAGGAAGAAACACTGGAATGAACATGAAGTCAAATATGATCCAGATTTTTGAGCTGAGGTTTAATCATTTAGAGTCACGTGGCTGTCCCCAAGGCCTGGTCCCCAAATCATGCATTTAGAGCTTCCAGGCGGTTCTCATCATGACGATGAAGTACACATCAGTGTCAATGGATGCGCTCACACCTGCATAATAATTCATGAACTCCTCTGGGGTCACCTGTAGTGAAAAAGTTAAACACCAAAACAAACTTTGTTTCAGTCCCTTTTAATGGAGATCCATCTTCCGTCCCTGCAAAAAGAAGGAAAACTTCAGTCAAGGAGGTTGTGTGTGTGTGTGTGTGTGTGTGTGTGTGTGTGTGATCAACACCAAGTAACAGATCTAAAGCAAAAGCGAAGGCAAAGCCAAGCTGGGGGTGGCCGCAAGAGAGGCTCAGGGCAGGTGAGGAAGGAAGTCTAGAAAACGTCCAGATCAGCCTAAGTGGAAAGTAAGACATGGCGTCATCTTTTCTTTATGAGCAGCAGCCCAGGGGTCCGAATACATAAGACTGAAATTCCGAATAAGAAACAAGTGGTCTTTAATACTGTCTTCCTGTGGCCCATCCAAAACATGCCAGGTCCTGTGTCAAGATAAGGCAAGTTTCATCTTTCAGAACCTGGAGTCGTCCTGTGGGTAAAGAAACAGATATCTGGTCAACTGGCCTGGCTTTCATGCATTTCCAAGATAAAAACTACTCATCCAAGGCACAGAGTGAGCAAGACCATTGCTTCCTGTCCCCACCTCCCACCCTACCAGGTTCTCTCTCCATTCTAAGCCTAGGACTGTCTCTCTGGAATCCCCCAGTGATGATTGTGAACTCTGGGTTGGGTATGACTACAAGGTCTGTGATATTCAGGTGGCATCAAATGCTGAAACTGCAAAAAAAAAAACCCAATAACCTTTGAGAGTATTTGAGAGATTAATGTGGCTGATTAAGACAATGTCATAGTGTATTTATCCATACTAGGATTTTATAGTACTTTCCTTTTGGAAAGAAGGAAAAACACCCGTCAGTCTTTTGTGCTCATGGGAGTGGGTAATGTGTGCACTCCAACTGTGTTGGCTGACATGATGTGCTGAGTCAGGAAAGACGTGTCCTGCTGGACCTCGAAGGTGCTCATTTATCCCAAAACACAGATCTTCATATATGCCAGATGCAGGCACAATATTGATGGCTGATTGGGAAATTCATTGTTCTCTAATTAACCCACAATTTTCAGCACTCATTAGGAACTGAAAACATCACAAAGAGGGAAATCCATAAAGAACCAAAAAAACTCTGTCCATAACAGCACGCTCTTCCCGCGCCACATTTTTGGTAGCATGTCTATCTCTTCCAAGGATCATAGGAGTTCATTGACCCACTTGCCTTTTTTTTTTCTTTTTTTGCCAAAATTCTAAGTAAACAGAAAAGAAAAAAAAAAAAAAGTCACAGAACCCACAGTTTTTCTTCCTTGTCTTACCCTCTACCCTCACCCCTAATCCCACAAAAACAAAAAAAAGGGCTTAGGATGAAAGGCATTTAGCTGAGCCAATAGTGGAACTGTGGTCTACAAATACAAATAAATAGTATATGCACAAAAGCAACTTATTTTCTTTCTTAAAAAAATTTACTATAAAGTTTCTCTGTATCAACAATTCTTATGCATTTAAAATATGATTCAAAGTACAAAAGTTTGAATCATTTCTCCTGAACATTTTTATCATGCCTATTAAATGAGAAACCCCTGTAAGCCCTTCAGGGGTTAAGCCCCTGTAAGCATAATGCCCAGTTAATAAGTGCTCAATAAATGTTGCCCAGATTTATCATTATGCTAACTGAGGTTCATGTGCATATTGATGGGCATTTACTAATTAAAAACAGGAATGTCTGATTTGTGAGAGCTAAGGATCTCAAATTTGAATGTACATAGGAGACAACTGGCACATTTATTAAATATGTAAATCCTAGGGCTTCACCAAAAAAAGAAAAAAGTTGGGCTCTGTTGTTCTGCAGGGCAGCCACCAACATTCATTCTTAATAAAACATCCCCCAGTGATGATCGTGAACTCTGGGTTGGGTATGACTACAAAGTCTGTGATATTCAGGTGGCATCAAATGCTGTAACTGCAAAAAAAAAAAAAACCAATAACCTTTGAGAGTATTTGAGAGATTAATGTGGCTGATTAAGATAAATGTCAAAAGGGGCAGGAGGAAGGACTTTAAATCATCTGAATCACAACAACTGGCTCTTCTGTGTGAGTTAGAGAAAAGGGCAGCTGAGGTTTCCCTTGGCAGTGAGGAGGAACCACCTGCAGAAGGAGGCAAGAGACACCCGGGGTCTGCCCGGAGTTGGGCCAATGAGGGGAAATGGCAGTTGGCTATTTTTCCACTGACATCTCCGAGATCAAAAGCCAGTCGTACTGGAAGAAAATGCACAGTTCCGTTGTTTCTGTCCTAAGCATCGGGCTGCTCTACAAAATCTAGACCCCTTTTTTTTATGTACCTCTACAATCCCTTGACCTAGAATAGAGGGAACTTCTCTATCCTTGACAAGAAAACATCAGTATTTCCTGTCCCCCACCCCTTGACACTACAACTCACAATAAAGTTTCATGGGAAAAGCTTGGGGAAATTCCCTTCAGAGGGCAAGGCTTATTTCTTTCCTCCAGTAAACACCACCTCTTCTTCCTGTCCAGTGCCCCACTTACCTTTTCTGGTGTTGCAAGGGGTTAAGAGGCAACATGCCTTAGGTTCTACCGCTGTTGACTGAGGCCGATGAGAGAATCCCCTTTCCACAACCATGACCCTTAGGTCACCCAAGAAAACTGGCTTTGGGTTTTACCATTGTTGTTGCTTTCAAATTCATTTGCTAGGCACACACCTGTAGTCCTGCAGCTAAGGAGGCTGAGGCAGAAGGACCACAAGTTCAAAGCCAACCTCATCAACTCAGCGAGGCCCTAAGCAACTTAGTGAGACCCTGTCACTAAATAAAAAGTACAAAAGGGCTGGGGATGTGGCTCAGTGGTTAAGCATTCTGGATTCAATCCCCAGTGCAAATAGATAAATAAATAATCAATCTATTTATGGCTATTGATAAAACACAGATGACATCTTCCTCTCATCTTAGATACAATGATGGGAATATAATTCCTTACCCTAGTATTCTGTGCTTTTATAACTTGAAGATAACAGCTAATGGAGACGAGGTGGTTGCTTTGTTTTCAAGTTCATTTTAACTTAGAAATGCAAGTAAATCTCAAAGCATGCTAAAGAGAAGAACCAGGGGAAATTCTCTTATCTGAAATTCCCTTTATCAAAAGTTGCTTTTTGATAAGCCATTTCCACGTAGCAAAGGATGATGACTAATGATGCCCATACGGATAAATGTAAAAGCCACCAAAACATAATGAAAAGCCTTGTGAATTTGTTGCAGAAAACTGAATCGTGGTCTCATTTTGAAGTTATATATGTTTTATTGAAGTCTATGTCATAGGAATGTGTCTAGCTGCATATGAAGAGTACAGCAGGATCCCCTACTGGTGTGTGTGTGTGTGTGTGTGTGTGTGTGTGTGTGTGTGAGAGAGAGAGAGAGAGAGAGAGAGAGAGAGAGAGAGAGAGATCTATTTTATTACTTTGTTTTTCAACTTTCTAGATGACCTCTATACATACAGTACCAATGTGTTAAAATTTCTAAGGCTTTGGGCCTATTTCCTATTAAAAACTTTCAAACCAAATAGGAGAAATTTCATTTAGATCAAACCTTTTTTACTTACCAGTCCGTCTTTGTCATAGGGTGAGTCAAAGTTATCCAGAAATTTCCGGAAGACCTGTTCCTCTGTCCACTCTCCATTTTGGTACTTTGGATGGTGTTTTGCATTGTACAACTCGCGAAGATCTTCGATTGTGATGACACCATCTCCAGTCTTGTCTAACTTTCTGAAAGCTTGCATAATTACCTCTTTTCTGGCTCTGGACATGGGAGGCTAGATGAACAGACACATACACATACACACATATGCCAATGAGCCTTTCCTGTATTACACATGATGAAATATCTTACACCCTCTGTAATGTGGACCAGCTTGTGTACCACTACATGGGATGGGACTATGATTGCTCACAACAGGCTCTCAGCCCATTTGCAGTCTCCTGCCCACAGTGTACAAACAACTTGCGAAAACCAAACCTCAAAGTAGCCGAACCAAACCACGTAAAAGCCAAACCTGGCAGATCACGCTGATTCACAGCCTACTTACTCTTAAAGTGAGAAGAAATTCATTGAAGTCTATTGTTCCATTTCCATCTTTATCAAATCTCCGGAAAAGCTCTTCAGCCTCTTCCTTTTCCATGACCACAGCATAATCATTTAACCCCTTTACAAATTCTTTGAAATCAAGGGTTCGGTTGTTATTGTCATCCATAATTCGAAACACTCTGAAGAAAACACACGCACACACAAAGTAAAAAACAAAAGCAAAAAATCCCCACAAAGAACAAGGTATAAGTGTAAAGATTTAAGAAAGAAAATGACTCAAGGTTTCTCAAAGTGAAATACAGAAGTCTGAGATTCTTCTCTGTGCCCTGCCAAAATTGGAAAGCCTCTTCTCAGCCTCTCAAAAAGAAAAATAAACCCTAAACCACACACATGCACATTCTCACACACACACACACACACACACATGCGTGCGCGCGTGCGTGCACACACACACACACACACACACACACTCACACACAATTGCATTGTGGGATTCTAATTATATGATATGTGCCAGAAAGGCCCATGTTAAAGGCTTGGTCAAGAGCCTATGGAACTATTGGGAGATGGAGGAACTTCTAGGAGGTATGTCCCATTGTAAGGAAGTTAGCTCATCAGGGGAGTGCCCTTGAAGGGGACATTGGGACCACAGCCTCTTCCAGTTTTTTTTTTTTTTTCCCTCTTTGCTTCCCAGCTGCCATGAGGTGACTAGCTTTGCTCCACCATGCACTCCTCACCAGGATGTGCCACCTCACCATAGGCCCAAAAGCAACAGAGTGGTCATGGAAATCATGAGCCAAGATAAACCTTTCCTTCCTGGTAACTTGTTTCTCCCAGGTATTTTGTTACAGTAATGGAGAACTCACACCATATATAAATTTTTTTAGGCATCCAAACTTTGCTTATTGACTCAGAAAGACCCAAACCCTTTCCATCTTTCAATTAAAGGAAAGCAAAAAAATATAAGTAAGTACATCAAAAATCCTATTTTAAGTTATGTTTCTTGATAAGATCCCCAGAACCTATCATAGAGTATAAATGTTGGTTTTCATTTTTTCAACATAATCCACTGACCATATAAAACATATAAATACTGTGTTAGTTACAGAAAGACTGCACTTAGAAACATGCCTCATTATATCCAGCTATGTTGGATCACCTCCACCCACAAGGTACTTATGTCCTTCTCATGAAAGAAATAACATAGCTTCTAATTTTGTTTAATTGTAATGCTTCAGGTTCTTCCATCCATCTCATCACACCCTATTACATGATCTTCCTCCTTCACACATTCCCTTTCTCCTCTATCATCTGCCACTACCTTCAGAACAGCTCTGGGCATTTTCTGTCTTGCTAGTATTCTGACAGGTAGAGTTCTCCGTTAGGATCTCAAAAACCTGAGCTTAATTTTCAGTTCTACTGGTAACTGGCTTTGTGACTTTAGGCATAAGTTGTAACTTTTCTGGGTCTCACTTTACTGTAAAAGACTGTCAGTTAATCTTTGGTTCCACATGAATGCTAAAATAATGTACAATTTTCAAGTCACAACTTACGCTTTTGCCTGTTAGTTTTTTGTAACAATAATATAGATTCTTACTCCTCTGAATTTCACACTTTATGTAAAAATCAAAAAGAACACTTTGCATGAGAGCATCACATAGATTCCAGAGGGAGGAGACCTGACTATTTTTATTTATTTGTTTGTTTGTTTGTTTGTTTTGCTGTTACATGTTTACAATGTTATGGTCATTCTGTCAAAATTCACTTTCTGGATGAACAAATGATAAATTTACAAACAAATCACACTGATACAGGAAATGGATTTTCTTTGTAAAATATATGTAAATTTATAAAATATATGTAAATTCAAAATAAATAATTTGTCATTTAAGCATCTTATGTTATTCAATAAAATTTAATATTGATTAGGTACTTATAAGGTGCCAAACTTTGCACTAAGCCCTGTGAGGAGGAATACAAAGGTAATGAGACTCCATCTCTGTCTTTTTAAGGAGCTTATTGAGAGAGAGAAAAACCAGAAGAACAGTCATTATTCAGTAGTTTTCATGAGAAGTGACATCATAAAAATAAAAGTTAAGAGAGCTCTAACAATAGCGACTGAATGATTGGAAGACAAAAACCTGAGAGCAAAGAAAGCCATTAAGAAAATCTTAGGAAAGATGCTTAGTGCCTGCACATAAGCAATTGAGATAAAGATAAGAAAAGAGTTCACAAGATGTTGTAGAACAAGAGTCATTAATGTGGTGGTCAATGAAGGTACTTCCTGAGTTTCCAACCCAAGAAACTGTTAGAGTGGCTTGAAAGGGTCCGGGCTGCAGGGGAAGCTCTGTTTGCAAGAAGGGATGATTAATTCTATTTTATTTTGGACAGTAAGACAACTTTCAAAGATATTCACTAGGTAACTGGCTAGTTAACAAGTTACCAGGCATCGTTCCTGAAGAAGAAGAAGAAGAAGGGGGGGGGGATATAAATTACGTGATGAGTTTGGAGCCCAGGAGAAGACTTGATGCTGAGAGTGTGGAAGGAGCCAGAGTAAAGATGAGCTCAACTCCAGAGTGGGTGAGATGTATAGTGAATTAAAGATGTTGGCAGAAGAATCTTGGGAAATGTCTGCATTTGTGCCATAATTGGGAATGACTGAGAAGGAAAACTGTTGGAAACCATCAGACTTTGATGTCAAAAAAGCAAAGGTGCTGAAGTCATGACAGACTCATTCTGGTCTTAGTCAGAAGACAAGGGGAGTGCCCTTGAAGGCAGGCTGGCGGGGGGGGGGGGGGGGGGAGTGGGGGGGGGGGTAAGGGGGGAATGAGCCAAGGGAGGGAATATTTCCTGGGATCTGGGATCAGAGTGAAGGAGAGTGTCTACCTGTCAACAGACCCTAGTGCAGGGTGGAGGGAAGGAGCTGCCTCCACTGAGTTGAGGAGAGACTTAGAGAAGGCAGAGGCCAGTAAGAGAGGCCAGGGATGAGGTAACATCTATTCACAGTGAAGGGCTGAAGAAAGTGCAGGGTGTAATGGCACCAAGAAGTGGAGAGGGCGCCATCAGCAGGAAGGAGTGGACTGAATGGACCAGGAAGTGGAGGGAAAAGCAGGGTTCCTAAGGAGACTGCTCTGAGAAAGAGGGAGACGCCAGCTGAAAGAGGAAGAGGTTGAAGAGATGGTACTGAAGGAAGAGGACTTGCCTTTGGACTGTGACCATGTGGTCACCAGGCTTCACACACCTGCAGCCTGGGCCTCTGACAGAGCTCCAAGTCTGATACCTGGGATGGTTTAAGGTGATATCAGATGGACCTAAAGCCTTCCACAACCTCTGGATGCAGAGTTGGGTGTCTCTCCCACTGACTTTCTGTACTTCTCCAACATACAACTGCTCCTACCACCAAGGGCCCCATTTACATGACTCTCGCTCTTCAAAGTCTCATCCCTCCATGGGAGCTGGAGAAGCCTAGTTCTCTGGGAATCCTCCAAGGTGTGCTCAATGTCTGGCCCACAGCAGACTCTCAGTGTAGTTTGTTATAATGCACAGGGTCTGCCCTTAGGGGCTCACAGTCTCCTTTTGCCCTTGGGTTTCTCAGCCCTGAGGGTGGCACACTACCAGAGGGTGTGAGGATTGGCTCTATCAAGACAGAGACACCCATAGCAGTGACCTGTCAGTTATCCCACAGGCAATCCCAGTGCCACTAGAGATGAGAAAGACAAGACTGCCTGAGAACAGAACCCCAAATTCTATAATCACTGCCAAACCACTGTTCTTTTCTTCCTCTTCCAACCCAGCCTGTACTTCAGCTTCTGGGAGCTCCTGTCTCATTGTCCTGCTAGGAGTCTGTGCTACCTGGCTGTGCCTCTCCCCTTACCTCGGGAGCCCTGCCCTCTTTCAGCCACACCTGGGCCTTGCTGAATCTGGGATTAAGAACTAAAAATGGTCACAAGAGACCTGAGAGATCAACTCTTCCAAACTCTGCATTTCACAAGTAAGGGAATGACTCGGCCCAAGATCACGAAGCCACTTCTAGCCTCACCTGGACCCCCCCACCACCAGCCTCTCTACTCCTGCATCCTACCTGCCAAGTCCTTTGATACCTGCAGAGCCCCTGGCCAGGCACTGCAGTCGGAGTCTCTCAATGGGATCCGTGGCCGTGGTGAGTTTCTTCTTGGACTGGATGGCCATCTCTCGGTCATGGCGTGCTGTCCCTGCCATCTGAGAGGAGAGTTCACAGCACATTAGCAGAGCTCCACCTGCCTCTGGCTGAACAGGAGATAGCAGCCTTGCTGAGAAGGAAATTTACAGCTCACTTTGCCATCAGATCTCCCAGGAATAGTCTCAAACCTCCTCCCAGAATTTCCAATTTTTAACCAAGCTGACTGTGTGCCTGGAATATTTATTACTTACTGACCTTGTCCTGAGGCCATCTGCTTTCCCCAGCTCAACAATGAATACAAAGCCATTTTCTTATTCTGAAGCCCTCCTCCCTCCATAAAAAGTCCAAGTTCTCCACACCCTCTTTTAGAAACAATAATGACGTATCCTATGTCATTTTATTTAGACTTCTCCATATTCCCTCACTCCACGTTTAATTAAGAGTCTCCTCTTTGGTCTAAACACTGGTTTTCATTGCTTCTGTCTTCATTGAGATTCTCAACACTAGGGCCCTGATGATTCTTACCAGCAATCAGTGTGTTCTCCTTGATTAGCAGGTATGTGTCCATTAACAAGGTTCTTTTTTTGGGGGGAGGGGGTCCCAGGGAGTAAACTCGGGGCCACATCCCCAGCCCTATTTTGTATTTTATTTAGAGACAGGGTCTCACTAAGTTGCTTAGCACCTTGCTTTTGTTGAGTGTGACTTTGAACTCATGATCGTCCTGTCTCAGCCTCCCAAGCTGCTGGGATTATGGGCATGCACCACCACACCCAGCAACAGGGTTCTTAAGACAGAAAAATTTTAAACAGGGGCTGGGGCTGGGGCTCAGTGGTAGCGCACTTGCCTGGCGTGTGTGAGGCACTGGGTTCAATTCTCAGCACCACATATAAATAAATAAATAAAGGTTTATCAACAAAAAAAATCTATATTTACTATCTCTCAGCTGACACACATACAATAAGATATCGTTCTCTCCAGCTTGGCTTTTGTGATTTAAGTTTTCAGAACAGGAGAGAAGGATGGTGTGGTGAACTGATTCCTCCTTTCAGTTCTCAGAACTTCCACAGTGGTGGAAAGAGCACTGGGCACTGGGAGCCTGGGGACTCAGGTTCCAGTCCCACCTCTTCACTGCCATCCCAACCCACCCCATGACATCAGAGCCGATCTCAAAGCTTCCACTGTCTCCTTCTCAGTTGGCTTAGATGATCTTTAAATCTCATTCCAACTCCAAAAACCAGTAATCTCCATGAGTCCACTCATCCAGTGGATGGAAGATTCTAGAAGCTACTTTACTTTGAGCTCCAAATAAAAGGATCAGGAGGGTAGGAAGAATGGCATTCAGTGCACACAAGAAAATAAATGGTGCTCGAATGGTTCTACCCTTGACTTAATGGCTCCCTCGCTGTCCAAATTCTGGCACTTCCCTTGAGGACCGCATAAGGACAGAATTGTTTTTATCAAAGATGACCGCCCTTGGAATTGTGCCCTCCCCTGTACTAACTGTTTTCCTATAACACCCTGAAAGGTCTCCCTATAAAGTATTCAGTATCTAACTTTCAGGAAAGGGAATCTCAAACCGAAAACTGAGGCTCGACTAGACAATACAGAGGAGCACACACTGAACTCACCCCATTTCCAGTAGCCTCCTTCCAGCTAATGAACAGGATCCCTTCTTCTTGCCCTCCCTCCTGATTTCCATCATGTCGCTAAAGATGGGAGTGCTTCACTCAGTTTTCTTGGACTCTGGGCCAGCCCACAGGAGTTCCAGCTGCTTTACTCCATATTGGTAAGAAATTGTTCGGCTAAAGCTACGCAGGGTCTCCCTTTGCTTTGTCCCGCACCGAAGCAGAGATTCCCTGGAATTCCAGACGGTGGCGCCCACTGCCCCTACAGACCCCATCTCCATCCACGGCAGGTGAACGTTCCTGTCCCACCTGGACATGTGCTGCCCTCGCAGTCGCCCCACTGGCGGCATGAACCTTCTCAACGCTGGCTTTGTCTCGTACCATTTTTTCACCTGACCTCGGACTGACATCCCTAGAGCTTGTCCCTGGCTTCCCATCCTAACTCCACGCCCACAGAATTCCTCATCCACCACCAGATTCTGGTGTCCCCTACAAGACCACTCCCACTCATCTCGCTGCTTCCTGCTCCCCACCCACCCTCCAGACGCCAAGTCCTCGCCCTGGCCATATTCTGTCCGTGGAGCTTGTTCCAGCCTTCCCAACTTCCAGGCTGCAGAGGCAGGACCTGCGGTGGGTGGGCAGCATGCCCTCTTCATCCTCTGAACCCCCTCAGAGGCTTGCTCCTTCCAGGAGCACCTGCTGCCCCTTCACCTTGTCCCACGGGCTGCCCCACCCCCTACTCCCATCCTCCTGTCCTCCAACCTCTCCTCCGCCTTCTCCACTCTCCTTGCTTTCCTACTTCCACACCGTCCATGACAGCAAGCCAGGAACAAAGAGAGACCTAAACTAAAAGCCCACAGTGGGGAGACAGGAAGATCTGATGTTTAAAGGATTTTAAGAGTGGAGTGCTCCTTTCAAATCTTTGGGAAAATATTAAAAGCATCAAATTCTAACAATTCTTGTGCCTCCTCTAGATGGTAAGCCTGTATTCATTCCTCACACAAAACCCATGAACTGATCTGAAAACAGGGATACCCAAGTCTATGGCAACATTATTCACAAGAGCCAGAAGGAAAAAACAACCCAAATGTCCACCTATGGATGGACAAACTGTGGAATATCCACACAATGGAATATCATTCAGCCATTAAAAAGGAATGAGGTCCTGATATATACCACAATGTGTATGAATCTTGACTACATTACACCAACTGAAAAAAGCTGTACAAAAAAAAGAGTCACATATTATATGATTCCACTTTTGTGAAATATCCAGAAAAGGCAAATTCAGAAGACAGAAAGCAAATTAGTGATTACCAGGAGCTGATACCGGGAAGGCAATGGGAAGTGCCTCCTTAATAAGCATGGGATTTCCTTTGGGGTGAAGCAAATGTTTGGGAACTTCATATAGGTAGGTGATTACACAACACTAGGATGGTGCTGAATATTTTAAGATGGCTAACTTTATGTTAAGTGAATTTCATATCAACTTTAAAAACCCATGATCATTTGTTAATTAGCTAGATTTAGTCATTTCACAATCTATACATACTTCAATACATGATGCTGTACCTGGTAAACACATACAGCTGCATCCGTCAATTTAGAAGTAAGTAAATAAAAAAGTGTGCCTGGTACATACACATCTTGGCAAAAGAGTTAGCTAAGGGGGGGGGGGGGATGAAGTAGTTAGTACTATTTTTTGTATTTCACAAATAAATAGGGGTCCAGAGAAATCAGGCACTTGCCCAGGGCAGACAGCACTATGGATCACAGTGAATCATATAGTGGCAGGATTGTAAGACTTTACAGATTATCTACGGCCACCTCCTTATTTTACAAAGTTGGAAGGTATGTTAGACCATTTTCTGTTGCTTTTCCAAAAGACCTGAAACCAGATCATTTATTTAAAAAAAAAAAATTGAGGTTTATTTGGCTCACAGTTCTGAGGCTGGGAATTTCAGGGGACCGCACTGCTGACATCTAGTGAGGGCCCTCCTGCTGTATCAGCTGAGGGCATCAGGAGCAGCCACAGAGCAAGTTCCTCTTCTTATAAAGCCACACTTGCCATCATGGAGGTCCCGCCCCACGACCTCATCTAATCTTATATATCAACAGCCCATCTGCAAATTCCATTAACAACATATGAATTTGTGGGGACACATTGAAACCAAGGTTGGAACCAAGAATTGGATTGGTAAATTGACTTGCCCCAAAGTCCTGGCCAACATCAAAATACAGAGCTTGATTCTCAAGCAGTGCTCTTTCTACTGCCCCAAGTTTGTGAAATAATATATATGAGGGTCAGAGTACAAGCAGATGGCCCTCTCTCAGAGGAAAGCAAGAACATCCAAGATCACAAGCCTCTCAGAGTCCAAACTGTCCTGTCATCTGAGGCTGATCCTACCCGGTGATGACACAGCTTTTACCTCTGGAATCCAATTTGGCCAAGCTCAGGGAAAAAACTGCTTTGGTACTTGATGGTACTTGAACTACCCACATCAGCTATCCCGGTTAATCACTTAGCCACCCAGTCCATCAACAAACAGCTAATATTTATTGTGTACTCTCTTCAAGGCACAGTACGGGGCCAGAAGGTAAGAGGTAAGGAATTACTCAAAGCTCCAAAATAGCTTGGAATCTTAATAAGTTGGAATTCTGAAGTCCTTATATTTACACAGAAAAAAAAAAAAAAGTTTGTAAGAAGCGGATCTTTAGAGGAAGGCAGGATTGGGTAAGGTCCTGGGCAACACTCAACAACTTTCAAAGTTTGCATGAACGCACCAGGTGACAGGGCAAAAATCTGTCCTCGAACATAATATCAAGATGTCCCTGATTTCACAGTGCTGCTCAAAGTGTTCCTGACTCCAGGAGGCTCTTTCTGACTCACATGGTGAGTTCCCCAGCCAGGCCCCAGCAAAGTGGAGAAGGAGGTACACGTAACCACAGCGCCACCACGTGTTGGCTCATGGTCTGCGCAGTTCCCCTACCAGAAGCAGATTTCAGTCTATTTCAACAAATGTCTACTGTGTGCACTGTGTGGGGGAAAAGGGAATACACAGTGCAACTCCATGTCTAAGCTATAACAAATCACAAGAAGGCGGCTAACCCAGCTTTGGAGCAGGGCTTTATGAAGACATTTCAAAGTGGATAATGCCTAAGCATTATGGGAGGGGATGGTTATGGGAGCTGTGAGGGTTAATATGGGTATCTCAGGTACCACAGCAGGAACACCACGTGCTTAGGTCAGAGTGAAGGAGAAAATAGTGTAACTTGAGAAATGTGGTTTAGTATGGTTTGGAAAGAGGGTCGTGGGGGAGGGAGACGAGAGTTGTGGAGGCTGGGAGGGGCTGTTGGCAGGGAAATGTGGGGGAGGATGAAAGTGAACAAGGAAGCAGGAACCAGATCACCAGAGTGGGGCGGAGGTGGAGTTGGGGTGCTGGGTGCACAAAGGGTTCTAAAAAACAGGAATGGCTTGCATTGTAAGAGCCCCCTCAGCTGGCTAGGATATGCTGCCTGGACGGTGTGCACTGAGAGGGCTGGCACCTTGGGCTCTTGCTTGTGACTCCCCGTCCCCACCCACAATAGCACGTGGGGGGTGACATTCATGCAGCAACAAAATGCAGAGGCCTGGAGGTTTGGGGCAGAGGCTGAGTGGAGCCACCAGCGGCACAGGCAAAGGAGACAGACCTTCCAGGGTCCTGGTGCTCGGCTGACTGCCACTGTCAAAGCTCTCTGTCTGGATTTCCAGTGTCCTTGGGGAAGGGGATGTGAAGTAAGCTGAAAATCTATGGAGGTCTGTCTCTTCATGGTTCTCATGAGGGTTCTGAGACAGATTTTTTTTAAACCCTTAGGAGAAGAAAGGGGAACTGGTCAGCCCAGCCTGCACTTTATTGGGTTGTCTTTGGTGCCCCCTGATGGCAGAAAAATGAATTACATCTCTGTTGAATTACACCCCCCTACTCTCTTCTCTTTTTATCTATCTATCTCTATCTCTATCTCTCTTTCTCTCCCTTTCTCTCTCTTCTTCTCCCTCTCTTTCTCATGTAAGACTCTACAGCCAACAACCTATGAACACAAAAGTGAATCTTGTTGCCACAGAGGCCACCTAGGAATCACTGATCCACATACCCCGAAGTACCAAAATCTTCCACATCCTCTTTATTGAAAAATTCTAAGGAATTTTTTCCCCTACCCCTTGTCTCAAAACCCTGCCCCTTTGGTTTCTATGAGGTTATACGACTGATTTTCCTCTTTCAGGAAAAGGACAGTCGCTTGAAAGAGTTGAGGGAACTAAAACAAGTTTAGTCCACTCAGACAAACTTCAGAGAAAAGAACTCACCTGAGATGAGGTGAAGAAGGAAGGACAGAACCAGCCAAACAGGAGGCGATGCAGAGGCCATGTGGGGGTCAGAGGGGGCTGTGCTGAGGGAGGAGGGCAACATGGCCAGCTGGAGAAGTGATTCTCACCCTATCAACCGCACTGACACACAGCTTTGCTGGACCAGGTTCAGGGGTTGTCTGTCCATGTTTTTGCATTTGTCTTTGCACCCCCTCTGCTTGGGCTGCTGAGACCCAGGAACAGCATGTACTGTGAGGAAACAATCTTATTCAGAAAGCCACCCAAGCCCCGCCCCAGGAGCACTGCAAGTACCTGCAGAGCCCTGCGATTTTTCCAAAAGCCCATCCCACCTCCTGAGGCCATCAAGCCCATTTCATTTTCCCTGGAGCCAGAAAGTGCAATGATTTTTGCCTTCAGAACATTTTCAGGCATATCTGTAATGCTAATAATACCTGTGACATGACAGTAGCCACTTTCAATAACTAGGGGTTGTTATAATGGCCCCTCATGATTTTAAAACACTCTGCTGTTAAAAAAAAAAAAAAGAACAAAAGAGAAAGACAGTGTGGATAGAAGGAAGCTGTAGATGAAACTAGGAGGGCTTCAAGCTGGTTCTGAGGAGATAAAAAACACTTTCCCCTCCAAGTCATATCTGTGCTAGCTCAGGCTGGATGGTGAGCACTGTGGCTACCCCCAAGGGGATGGAGGATGACAACGAACTCTTAGCATTTGACGTTACCTCAGCCCCTATTCAGAATGCAAGTTTAACTTTCTCATACTAGAATTAAGGCTAGGTCACCCCTGACACGGTGTCCAGCTGTATATCACACTCAAATGACTCAAGCAGTGCCCAGAGTTAAGAACTTGCAGGCATCGTCCCTCTAGAAGACTGCACTTCCACTGCTGCTTCCTTTAAGGGGGCCATCTGCCTGTGGACTTAAGGTGACCCACACTTATTCCCTTAGTGCCTTGTATATATTGCCAACTTGCTCTATTCCCCTACCCCAGCCTCTCTCTCGGCTCCCTGATTCTTCATTTCTGCTTCTTACGACCCTCTGGAGATTGCTCTCCTGGCTCATTATGCTCCCTTGCCCAGGATCTGTAAATAGACTGCTGAACCCGTTCCCTACTGTGGTGGTGATGTGTTGAGTCGGTACCTTCCATCCCTGTGAAGAACCAGGGGCTGCTCTGACCCAGGCTTGACTTTTCCCAGAATGCAGAGTGGTGGCCAGGCAGACATAAACAGGACACAGGTCAGACAGGAACCCAAGGACATCTGCCACTATAAACACGTTTCCCACGTGAGAGAGCCCCTGGTCGTGCGTCAGACGACCAGGCATCAGGCCATCCACCAGGTAAAGGACGCATTCCATGAAAGGCACGCTGTGCACACCCACGTCCAGATGCCCTTCATCTCCTACTGGAGCAGAGTGGCCTGCATGGTCTGGTACTAAGACCCAAACTTGGCTCTTAAAGCAGGAACATAATGTGGTTTTAACTATTTCTGTTTCCTGGAACTGAACGTAAAACTGTAGGGAAATGTCATCCACAGATGGGAGAAAGATACAACAGACCATTTTTGAAGGCAGTGACTAGAAAAAAAAAATTAAACTCTGCACTAACTCGTGTCTAATTAATAAGCTAGCTGTTGACACTTAGTAAGTGGCAAAAACCTGTGGCTCCTCCAGTAGTGTCCCTTTAGGAAGTATCCCTCTAGAACACATATTGGATTCTACTCATGCTGCTAGAACAAAATAACACACGCTGGGTAACTTGGAAAGAGGAGAAACTTGTTTCTCACATGCCAGAGGCTGGAAATCCAAGACCAAGGCACTAGGAGATTTTCTGTCTGAAAGCTTCTCTCTCTGCTGCCAGGATGGTGTTTGAAGGTCGTGTCCTCCAAAAGGGACAAATACTGTGTCCTCATGTGACCATGAGTCCTCATGCAATGGGAGAGACATAAGGTCAACAAGGGCTGAACCCTGTTGACGCCCCTGTCATAGGTGCCCTAATCTCATTCTTGAGGGAAGAGCCCTCATCACCTATCTGATCACCTTGTAAAGGCTCCATTTCTTAAATCTGTTTCATTAGGGATTAAGTCTCCACATGAATTTTGGAGGGACACAGACATTCATAGCACCAGATGTTGAGAACAGCCTAGCCAGTAGCTAGGAAGTGAATAATTACTATGAAAAAAATTAAAGACCCAACTCAGAAACCCCAGCAAAGCTGTGTGTCAGTGCGGTTGATAGGGTGAGAATCACTTCTCCAAACCCATTGGAGCTCGATGCAATTAAACATGCCCTGAATGCCACCACTAGTTATGCAAGACACTGCTAATTCTTCAGGTGATGTTATAGTGCAGTGGCTCCCCACACCCCCTACTGTGATTTTACCCCTAGGAGATATTCAAAGATGTCTGGAGATATTTGGGGGTGTTAAGTGGAGGTGGAAGAGAGTGTTATGGGCAGCTGGTGGGTTGAGTGATGAATGCTACTCTAATTGTCTAGTCCCAAAAACCAAGAGCACTGAGGTTAAAAAGCTCTGCTATAGGGAAAGCCAGGAAATACCCAGGGTGAGGATAAAAAAACGAACACACCCACACCCCTCACCAAACACAGTCAATTAGACTCTCTAGATGTAGATACTTAATGTTTTCAGATGGGTTTAATGCATACCTAAGTTCAAAACCCAAGCTATAGGAGATCCAAAGTCGCCTTCTAGTAAAAGGGAGAAGATCTTATGAGGAAAGGCTAAAACACAACCCAGGGCAAGATAAAATACATGAAGAGAAATGGTAGCAATAACAATTACAAGTGCACATGGGCCTAGCCCTTGACTAAGTGCATTACAATCAGCACATTACCAATGTCACGGGTCCTATGAAACATTACTGCCCCCGTTACAGGAAGTCAACAGAGACCAGAAATGCAGTTCACTTGCCTGAGAATGTGTCATTAGGGAGTGGCAGCCAGGACTAAAACAGCTATGCCAAGATGCTGATGAATTGCTTTGGGAATTCAGTGTAGATCCTTGAAATAAGATGAAGGACAAGCTTCAGGGAACAGATTGCCTTGGAGCAGTGACAGCATTTCACCCCAGCAGAGAGTGGGGGGCAGCTAGGCATGGGTTCCTCCCCACACACATCAGGTCCAGGCTTGGCCTTTCAAAACTTTAAGGCTATATATAAACTTAGGATTGAGGTGAGCCATATTACTGAGTCTCTTCCTCTTGCACCATTTTTTTAAGTTATGCATGAATTTTTTTACACTGCATTATCTTCTATGCTCTTTACCATTTACTATTTTTCCACAACTTCCTTTTAAAATTATTTCTGCAATGCATGAATACATGAAATATCCATTTTCTGTTTGGATTACCAACTCTCGGGTACTGCTCAAAGAACAGCAGTATTCAATCTGCACTTCAGTGGCTGACATCCTCACACTGTGGAAATTAAACATCATTTAAGCCTGGCACCAAATTCTCTCTGTTCCACAATGCATTTTCTCAAATTTTTGGAATTCATGTTGCAGGTACTGTCAATAAGCAGGTTTCCTTTGAATCCACTTCTGCTAAATCACAATCTTTTATTCTTTTTGATGATTATTAGGATGTGAATTGAATCCTCAGCTTAACATATATAAAGCGGCACATTTTAAAAATAATATTTCATAAGTGTTATTGCTATCAGTGCTTGCTTCATAGCTTAATCTTTTTTGACATTTCCTTTAATTCGTTTAAACAGGGGTTGGGACCACTACTAAGGAAGCAGTGTTTAAGGGGCACTAGGTCCTAGGATACAATGTTTAAGGAAGTACTCAATCTCAGGGCATGCAAACGTCAACCCTACCCTTGCCCATGTCTGAGAATGAATATCTCCTTCAACTTTGTACTTAAGCACATACCTAGCCTCACCCTAGTCTTGGTCTACCTTCAACATGTTTGTTGAACACTTTCTATGTGTTACATAATATAAATGGATAAGACAACCTATGTTCCAACTCTCAGAAATTTCCATTCTTAGCGATGGTTTTAACTGTGTTGAATTTGAATTGTAGCTGATTTTTTTACCTTTGTATTATTTATTTGTATGTGGTGCCAAGATTCAAAAACAGTGCCTCATGCATGCCAGGCAAGTGTGCTACCACTTAGCCACAACCCTAGCCCCTGTAGCTGATTTTTTAGAAAATGAAAACTGATTCAAAGGTCATTCCACTTCCCTTTTTCTCTGCTGTATTCCACTTTAGCTGGTTAGCTATGAGAAGAAGTTCTGGCCAAAGAGAATCAAATGCAAGTGCTGAGAACTCTGGAACAGCTCTTCTAGCTCTGTTGCCTAATTTGTTCCTCCTGATTTGAGATAGGATGTGATGTATGGAGCTGTGACAGACTTTCTGCACCATGAGGCAAGGGACAAGAGAATCACAACCATATCCAATGAAAGCTCTAGCATCATCAAGGAGATGCCAAACCAATGCCAGTAACTGCCTGATCACACTCCTGTCATGTGAGAAACGTAATCCCTTTGTATTATTGGTTTAATCTGTTGTCAGTCTGGTTTCTGATACTTGCAACCAAAACTATTCCTAACTGATAGAGCTAAAAAAAAAAGCTTATTCCTGCAGTAATCCTAATTGGATTGAACATAATATTGACTCTTAGCTGGAAAAAATAGCTAGCAATATGATATGAGGAGAAACTCGGCTTCTCCCATGAATCAGAAGACAGAAAGGCATTATCTTCATTAATACCTTTCCTTTCAAGAGGATTTTATTGTGAATTATCAGCTTCCCTACCGCTTTTGACTATGAAATCAAATGAGGAAAGTGCTTAGTATGCATGATACTCATGGGCTCATATAACTAGCACAATATGGTGAAAATCTAGGTTTAATAAAACACAGAGGCTCCAAGGTTACAGGGTCCTTGTATGATGAGCATCCACTGGAACTGTGCCATGCAGAGGTTGTCTTGATAGCCTCTCCTTGTTTGCTCCTTCTCTGACTTACTGTCCCCTGGGCTATCTCTTGAATCTCTGGGGTTTTTACCAGAAAATGACTTGCAATCTATTCTGAGTCAGGTCAGCCTGCCAGATGAGAGATCTTAAAGAGACAGAGTAAAAAGATATCTCAACTACACAAAAGGTAAGCAAAGGTTTGGCTGGATTTGTGTATAAAACACCAGATAAATTAACTAATTAAACCAAGACAAAAGATAAATAAAACTTAATTCCAAAGTCCCTGGCTTCAATGACTATGCTTATAGAAATAACCAAGTAACTTCCAAATTGTCTGTTTTTCGGGTGCCTTACTTGATTTAGTCAGACAGTGATTCTAAGCCCTGTCCTTACAAGGTCAAGGCCATATCTCTGGCCAACAGTTTCCCTAATGCAGCCATTAGCACCAAAATCCCTTACTTAGTAACTATTGTGCCATCGCTTAGAATGTTTCCTTTGGGTCATCTGTCTATTTAATGTCTATTTTATAAAATAGACTATTTTATAGCCACTTAGAAACCCAGATGATTATTTGCATTCTAAGTACTCTTAACCAGTATTTCCAGAAGACTCTAAGAAGTGCAAGTGTATAGAAATGCAATGTTATAGTACCAACACTAATGTAGTCTGCCATACCAGTTATGAAGCATTGGCACACCAGCCACTCACAACAGAAACAGACCATCATCTCTGAAAGTGATATTTATCTTCTCTCCTGTAAAAATCTGGAGGCAGTCCACTCCTGAATCTCTAGAATTATAGATGTGCACTATTGAGCTGGGCTTTGTTAAATTTATTTGTTTATTTTTTATTAAACTTATTAATCAGGGGTGGAGACATGGATTGAACCCAGGGCACTTAATCACTGAGCCACATCCTCAGCCCTTTTTATTTTTTTTATTTTGAGAAAGGGAGTCACTAAATTGCTTATCCAAGTAGTCATCAGTGTCCCAAGATGCTAGTATCTGTGCCTACCATGATTTTTATCTTTAAAGTTGCCTGAAGGTACATAATACTCAAAGCAGCTCCAACCATTACATCTGCACTCCAAATAGCAAAAGAGAAAAAGGTACAAAAAGCAGGAAGGATACACTTCCCACTTCAATCCGCCCCCTACTAAGTGGTTCCCAAAAACTTCATTCAATGATTTAAATATCATTTTTGCCACTCCTGCAAAGGAGGCTGGGAATCCTAATTTGGGGCTAGGTACTTTGCACCCTGCACCCACCAAGTTCTTATTATAAAGAAGAGGAAACTGGCTATTGAATTAGCAACTTGCAGTTTCCACCCTGATTGGCAGAAAGAAGAGCCATTTCCAAAAGCAGGAATCTGAGCACACCCCCAACAGCTTAACCCAGGACTCTACCTGGAGCTAACGCAGAGCAGCCAGATCACCCTGGTGGGGAAGACCAAGGAGCAGAAGTTAGCACATCAATGATTTCTCACTTCTCAACCTCTGTTCCTCCAAAGCAAATAAGGTTCAACTTTCCACCAGTGGGTATGAAGGAGGCCCTGAGTTCAGGAAAACGTTACCTAAAATGATGTAGACTTGAAGCATCGAACAAACGAATGGGCCACATTTGACCCTCCATAAATAAAGTTTCATAAATAATGTTTTATTGAAAAACAACCACATTTGTTCATGTTTTGTCTAATGGACTTTTTCATACAACAGCTGCAAAGTTGAATGGTTGCATCAAAGACCTTCTAGCTCACATATCTTCTGGCAGCATATCAGGGCAATTTCCAACCCTGAAACTATGAAAAAGATAAGAACAATAGCAACATTATTGAATATATACTCTGAGTTGGGATCCTGGCCTGTGTTTTGAAGACTCTTCACAATTGGTTTGTTTAGAATGGAATATCTCTCTGGTGTAAAGTAAGTTTTTAAAAATGTATTTTGACATATTATACACATAAGGAGTTCAACTTCTGATTCTTCTAATTATACATGATGTGGAATTACTTTGGTCATGTATTTATATGTGAACATAAGAAAGTAATGTCTGATTCATTCTACTATCATAAGGTAAGTGAGGCTGGGGTTATAGCTCAGTGGTAGAGCACTTGTCCAGCATGTGTGAGGCCCTGGGTTCAATTCTAGCACCACATAAAAATAAACAAAATAAATTGTATCCATCTACAACTAAAAATATATATATTTTAAAAAAATAAAGTAAGTCTTAATAATAACAGTTATAGTTTACAATGAACTTTTATTTTTTTGCATGGGAACATGGTTAAACCTTTGTTTCAAAATAGGAAAATGGGCTACAGAGAGATCTAGGTGTTGTGCCAGTTCATAACTAAGTAGCAAACCAAGATTCTGAGCAGGGTCATTTGTAAATCACCCACAACATTTCAGAAAATATCCATTCTGTAAATGAGGAGCCCCTAGTCACTATAGTGTTTTCTTATGTAAAAACAGGGACAAGCTCATGAATGACCCCGAGTTTATATGATGCTGGTCATTGTTCCTCCACTCTCCTCAGAGGCTAATTCAAATCTCTGCCGCTTTCCTGCACACTTGCCTTGAAAGTGACAGGGAAAAAAAAAAAAATGATGTCATCAGAAGGGAAACTCGCGCTCTCTTCCAGTCTATAAAAGCTCAGATTCCTGAGACCACCCTGACCGCACTCCCCCTCCCCGTGGTGGAGTGCTGACCTTCCACCTGAGGATTACCTCCCCACCTCAATAGAGATCCCAGCCCCTCCTGGACCCTCCTCCATGAGTCATGCCCTTTCCCTCCTTCTACCGTGAGTCTTAGTCCATGAATCCATGTGGTCCCTCAGTCCTGGACCTCCTTGGGCCATCACCCTTCAAACCCAATGACTTGAAAAAGTCTCCCGTTTCCCCACTTCCTCACGCCCCATCCATACCACAGTCTACTGCAGCGTGGTCCCCACTGTCACTCCAGTGAACATGTCCTCAGTAAGTCAGGTCCTCAGTAAGTCAGGTCCTCAGTAAGTCTGCTCACCAACTTCAGTCGTCATTTTCAGTCTCCACTTCTCTTCTTCCAACAGTTGACTCTATCAATCATTCTTGCATTTTGAAACTTTTTTTCTCAATATCCATGAATCTAACTTCCTCTGTCTCTCCTCCGTCCTCTTGAGTGGATCCTTTTACATTTCTTCCCTCTCTTCTGCCTGCTTCTTAAATACTCTTGCTTCTCAGCCTTCAATTATGTATGCTCTTCTCCTTCTCCCTTATCTGTAGCAATCTCAGCCAGAGCCACTGAGGCAACAATGACTCCTCAGTCTTTACTCTAACCCTAACCCTCCTGAGCTGCAGAGATACAGATTTCTAATTTCCCCCACAAAATGTGTGCACTTGCATGACTCACAGAGACTTCAGGTTTCATGTTCCAGAATGAAATTCACCCTATGTGGTTGTGATGCAAAAATACGTAAGCAAAAGAATAACTACCTTCTCTTTACTCATTGCCTCAGGAACAGCAACACCATTTACCTAGACCATTAACTGAATGTCGTCTCAGACTCCACCTCACCCTCTACATCCACTCAGCAGCTGAGTCCTGCTTCACTACCTTGACACGGCCCACCTCTCTGTTCCCTCACCCTCATTGCTCTCTCCTGGACCTGGGTACCTCGCAAGCAACTGTCTCCTAGCTGACTTCCTGCCTCTAGCCTTGCCCCCTCCAATTCATCCTTCAGACAACTATCAGAGGAATCTTCGAAAGCCTGAGCTTCACACTCTTATTTAAAACACTTTGGTTCTAGTCAGAATGGCAATTATCAAGAATACAAGCAATAATAATTGTTGGCAAGGATGTGGGGGAAAAGGTACACTCATATTGTGCTGGTGGGACTGCGAATTGATGCCACCACTATGGAAAGCAGTATAGAGATACCTCAGAAAACTTGGAATGGAACCACCATTTGACCCAGCTATCCCACTCCTCAGTTTACACCCAAAAGACTTAAAATCAGCATACTACAGTGACACAGCCACATTGATGTTTATAGCAGCACAGGAACCAACCTAGACGCATTCCAACAAATGATGGATAAAGGAAATGAGGTATATGTACATGATGGAATATTACTCAGCCTTAAAGAAGAAATTATAGCTTTTTCAGGTAAATGGATAGAACAAAATTATCATGCTAAATGAAATAAGCCAATCCCAAAAAACCAAGAGCTGAGTGTTTTCTCTGATTAGTGGATGCTGATCATAGTAGGGCAGGGGGACAGAGAAGAATAAAGGAACTTTGGTTTGTGTAGAGGGGTGTGAGGGAAGGGGTGGAGTTGTGGGGATGAGAAAGATGGTAGAATGTGACAGACATTATTACCCCATTACATGTTATGATTACACTACTGGAGTAACTGCGCCTTGTATAGCCAGAGGAATTAGAAGTTGTGATCCATTTGTATACAGTGTGTCAAAATGCATTCTTACTGTCATGTATAACTAATTAGAACAAATAAAAATAATAAAAGAGAAATGTTTTTAAAAAAGAAAAATATAAAACCCTTTGGTGACTAAATAATGTACAAGTAAAGTGAAAAATTTTAGCACTGGATTCATGCATTGGACAATCCTGTGTCTTATCCCACCTTTTTTCTTTTTTTATTTTATTGATTGATTGATTGATTAAATTGGTACAGGGATTGAACTCAGGAACACTCGACTACTGAGCCACATCCCCAGTCCTATTTTGTATTTTATTTAGAGACAGGGTCTCACTGAGTTGCTTAGTGCTTCACCATTGCTGAGGCTGGCTTTGAACTCGCAATCCTCTTGTCTCTGCCTCCCAAACTTCTGGGTGTTTTATTCCTTCTTTCTAGTAATTTTCACCCCTTTCAAAATTGGTCCTGAATCTCTACTTCCTCACATTCCCCAAAATATCAAAGTATTTGAGATCTCTGTGTCTTTATGCACATAGGCATGCTGTCACCTTGGAGAAGTCCTGCCCATCTTTGGAGAATCACTGTGGTGAAGGCACAATCACTCCCCAGACAGAAATATCTTTGTGTATCCTTGTGCAAAACCCAAATAGCATCCACAAACTGAACCATAATGTAATTCTTCATTTTTTAGAACCTCCTGCCCTGCTAGACTCTCAGGACCCCAAGAGCAAGGGCTGTGTCATTTGCATTTCCTGTCATCATCCTGTCATCAGCACTTCACATGGTGCTCTTAGAAGAGTATTAGAATTGATCATTGCTATTGTTATCAGATAATTTTCATCAGAATACAAATACAAATAAATGCCTGCAATTTAAATCTCATAAAATTTATAATAACCAAATAAGGAAACTTTTGCAGTTGTAGGATTTTGAGGGGGGAAAAAATAAGAACTTTTAAAACAGGAAAGCATTTCACTTACCTAGTATGGTTTACTTATGCTCCAGACTGCAGGCAAAAGGAATGTGCACCTGAGCAAATGACGCCCCATTTGTCAAGATCCTTCCCAAATAATGATTAATCAAGTCAACTCTCTAATATAAATTCCAAACAGGTCATATCAGTAGCCTTTAATAAGAATTCTGATTCTTATTCTGATTCTGTCATCAATTCAGAAAGGTATGGATGAAGTAGTACAAACTTATCAGATGAAATAAGGTTTGTGAAAGCACAATCTTGGCAATGCTTTGAGATTTAGGAATGTAGAAACTTCCCTCTCCCACAATTCAGTGTAATAAATGGCCATAGTTATAATAAACCACCCAAACACCACACACTTGGGCACCCAGTACAGAATGACTCCATATTTATTTCCTTCCCTTTTCTGCATGAAATGTATTTTTGTACATTTTTACTTGAGCATCTCTTTGCAATGATTGTATCAAGGCTCTCCCAGTGCCAAGTTGTAACCTCCATGGACTGACAGCCTAACAATGACTAAGAACTCACATCAACTTTTTACTCTCTAAAAGGAAAACCTTTTCTACTATTTTCTGTTCCTAGTTTAAATGAAACAAAAGTTACCAAACCAATGGAACAAGTGAAACATTGTTACCTTAAATGTTAGAGTGTTGCCACCAGTTGCTTCCTTCCAACTGAAACTATGGATGCAGTCTCCCCCATTTGGGAAATCTGGTCCCCTCCCAATCCCCTTTGCCTCCTCCCTCTTACCTGTCTTCCTCTGAGGTGTCAGTCCTGCCTCTTAGTGCTAATTGGATGGCCTAGGAGCCCTGCTACAGACTCATAGCCTGATTGGCTTAGCTCATTGTCAATCTCTATTCTGGTCCTACCTTTTCTCAAGTTTACACTCCTGTTGCCTGGGAAATCCCTATGACTATGAAAAACCAAGCTTTGCTCTGGGAGAGAAGCCAGCAGGAAGTTTTGCTAGCAATTGTTTGGTTTCCAGAACAGCATCAAAACTTGCCTCCCACGTTTTACAAGATAATGTTCAGCAAGCTGTCTTACTTCTTCCAGGCAGTCCCTTCCTAGCCTTCTGTGGTCTCCAGAGGCTCGCTGCTAGGCTACTACCAGACAAAACATTAAACCACAACTCTCAGGAGCAGGCAGGTGTAATCACAGGTGATGAAGAGCCCTCCCTTTTTCCTCCACATTTATGCACTGATAAGAAGACTTTTCTGCTGTTTCCATTCTTGGTTTCTTCTCTTTTCTCTCTGTTATTTGGTTTTCTCTTCTCTTCTCTCTTTACCTCTGTTCCTTGGCAATACATTTGCCAGACAAAATGTCACCTAATTGTCCTGGGTAGGGGAAATTATCTAAATAATAGTCTCTTTTGCTAGCTATCTCTGCAATGCATGCCCCCCATCCTTCACACCCCTATGCTCCTTTCCATGGTGGGGTGATGCAAAGAATTCAGGACCAGAATATGGAGACCTGCATCCCACTTCCTGTTCTACATCTTACCTGATGCATATTCTCAGAACCATGGTAATTGATTTCTAAGATCTCTAAAATTAATAGTACATCTTCTTGTCAACTTCTCAGAATTGCCCTAGAGGTCAAAGGGGTGAGATAACACACTGGCACTGGTTGAGGGTATTTCTGACAGAGTTATGATATGAGGGCAAGAAAAATCTACTTGTAAAACTATCTTCTTTGTCTCTCTTTAAAAGTCGGATGCTACTTTTAGAAACCCCTACCTTTGGCACATTATATAAAGCAATGAGAAGATGTGGACACTGCAGAGATTCTATGTGTCTCCCACCTCCACCCCAGGGTATTCTGAGTGTCTTCTTCACACACCATGAGCCATTTTATCCAAAAGTCCCCCTCCTCGCTAAAGCTCACCTAGTGGTATTGAGCTGTGTCATTTCACTTTCACTACGTGAAATTATGAAGCTGAACTAATTAGCTATTAAGGAGCAACCATTTAGGAAGCCCATCGACGACAGATAAATCTGCTTCCTAATTAACCAGTAAGACAGTGAAAGTCAAGTGAGGGCTTATACTCTAGGAGGAAGAAAGACATCTTTCTAAATGCCCATCACAGGACCTTGCACAACCTTGAAATCAATAAACATTGGTTGAATCAAATTGTTGAACTGAGTAAAATGCATTCCTATTAAGGACTTTGACAATAAAAGGTCCACTTTTGGTACTAATTGGTATAAAAACCAGTAGTTTTTATAAGACTTCAGGTTATCCTTTTGCATGATCAGTTGATGACAAATAAAAACGTAACCATCTCACAATAGGCTATACCTAGGATGTGATAAATGAGACAAAAGAAAAGAAGACTGACATGGAGGGAAATCCATCCACAGAACATTTAGTGCAGATGGGCACACAAAGAACCCTTATGTGGTTGTGATGCAAAAATACATAAGGAAACACAAATAACATATTTGAACTTCATTTGGGGATCTTAAAATATACCACTTAATATATATGGTCCCCAACTTACAATGGTTGGACATTATTTCTTTGACTTTATAATGGTGCAAAAGTGATATGCATTCCACAAACACCACACTTCAAGTTTTGAATTTTGATCACTTCCCAGGCTAGAGATATGTAGTACAATACTCAGAAACAACTAACATCATGCCTCTCCCCATCAGCCAACCCAAGGGAAAACAACAAATACTCTACAGTGGCTGTGCTGCTAAGTCATCACGTTTGGAAGGTCAGGTTATTAAATGCATGCTTTACTTACAATGTTTTCTATTTATGATTAGTTAAGACATAACTCCACTGTATGCTGAAGAGCATGTCTATAATTTTTTACATGTAAATTTGTGTCATGTTTCATAAGCACCCATTTAAAATCCAACAAATTAAATATTTTACCTTCACTTAGAATTTATCAGTCAAAAGCAAAATGTATTTTTTGTGGTTATGGAAAGACCCCAGGTCTCACTCACAAAAACTTAGCTCAGGTCTGAATATATGTTATAGTTTGGATGAGGTACCCCTCAGAGATCCCCAGTGCAGGAATGTTTAGAGGTGAAATGACTGGGTTGACATGAGAGCTGTAACCTAGTTTGGATGGGCAGACTGGGTGGTAACTATAGACAGATGGGGCATGACAGGAGGAGGTGGTCACTGGAGAGTATCCTCCAGGGGCTCACCTTCCATGTGACCCCTTTGCCTTCTCTCAGCTTCTGGGCCACCAGGAATGGAGCAGCGCTCCCTCACCACCCTCTTCCACCATGATGCCTCATCTTGAACCCAAAGCAAAGGAGTTGGCCTACCGTGCACTAAGTCTCTGAAGTAATTAACAAAGTAAACTTTTCCTCCTCTAAGTTGTTCTTGTCAGTCATTTTGGTCACAGTGACAAAAAGCTGACTAATACAGTATATGAACTTAGTCCCTAATTTTAGCCTATTACCCATGTGTCCTCTGGTGCCCAGGAAATAGCTCTTTTTCTTACACACAAGTACCTTTTCTCACTTCCAAATTGCACCAACTCTATTTTGGACACTATTAAAATGCATTCACATTTTCAGTTATATTCAAATGCAACAATAACTCACAAATAATAAACTTTAGATATCAACCTAGAAAGACATTAACAAACACATCTCACCCATTATAGATATTTAAATAAATTTTAAAGTATATTTTGTATACAACAAACCACATCCATTTAAAGTATACAATATGAGTTTTGATAGATGTGTACATTTATGAAAACACTATCAAAATCAAGACACATTACACTTACATTATGCCATTTATAGACCACCTTCCAGCAACCCACAGCCCATGCAACAGTTAGTCTACTTCTCTCTCTCTCTCTCTCTCTCTCTCTCTCTCTCTCTCTCTCTCTCTGTGTGTGTGTGTGTGTGTGTGTGTGTGTGTGTACATGTGTATGTTGCTGGGGATTTAACCCAGAGGTGCTTTACCACTGAACTACACTCCCAGTTCTTTTTTAAAATTGTTTTTATTTTGAGACAAGGTCTAAGTTGTCCATGTGGCCTTGAACTTGTGATCCTTGTGTCTCAGCCTCCTGAGTCACCGGGATCAAAGCCATGCACCACCATACCGGACTAGTCTGCTTTTCATCACCATAGATTATTTTAATTTTTTCAAATTCCACATAAATGGAATCATCTATGACATACTCTTTTGTGTCTGGTTTGTATTCCATGCAATCAGTGGGAGTCACTAATGGATTTCAGCAGGAGAATGATAGAATCAGGTGGTCAAGATCATGCTCACAGCCCCGTGGAGAAGGCTTGGAGGTATCTGCACGGCTCATCGGCTGATACTGATCAGATTTCAGGGATTGGGATGCAGCTGGCACAGAGATGCACCAGGTGTCAGTAGAGGACAATATGCTGTGAGTGGGAGAAAGGGAGTTACTGGCCAAGCTCCTCAAGTTCCCTCATCTCTGGATCCCAGATCATGAGGGGAATGAAACATGAGCTTCTTCTTCTGCAAAGAGGGCTTCTCATCTATCCCTCGGATGATTGCCAAAACTATTTCAAGAAGGTGCATAAAAACAGCTTAAATAAAACCTTTTATCACACACACACACACACACACACACACACACACACTTTTGTATGTGACACAATCCTAGCCGTGTGCTTCATCCTTGTAGCATGAGAACCCACAGAAATGGGTAGATATTTTGCACCCAGGTCTTCAGATGTCCAGATATATATATATATATTTTTTTTTCACATTTTCATTTGTATTGTTTAAAGATGTGCTTCAAGTTATGTTTTACAGCTCCAAAATTAAGCAATTGGAAACTGTAGTTTTTTCAGGGTGATCCCATGTCTCTAATGTTTTCTTTTCAATGGCTTAATCCATCAGACACCTTGCATTTGAAATTGTTAAGAAGGAATTTAATTACTTGTAAGAATGCCAAAGCAAACATAAGGGTACAATGATTTGAATGTGCGATATTTCATGGAAACCACCTACCAAATAGGCAGTTTGGTGTAGTAATTTAGGAAAGGAGATCAAAAGTAAAAACAATAGACACAAAACAGAAAATCAAGGGAGGGAAGCTGTGGACAACATGATGAAGTACCCAAAACACCTTCTATGGTCACCTCCAGCATTGTCCAAGAAAACCAGAGCTCTGGAGTGTTAAGCCATGCTTTTACTTGTTAGGAGCAGCTGATTTAATTCTGAGCAGGTTTAAACACACACACACAGATATTCTCTACCAAATCCGATATAGAAGACCGGACCTGGGTTTCTGGTATTTGTTTTCTGATATGATTGATTATATTTTCAGTCATTATTGATTACTTCCACTGGTAAAAAGGACTTACAGTTCATAGTGTGATGAGGTAACATAAGTATGAAAAGCATCACCACTGGAGTCCTGATCAAATGTCTACAAAAGATCAGGTAGTGGGTGAACATGGTGTCTTTAAGTATTTTAGTCAAACCAAAGGTTTCAGAATGGCTGGTTGCTTCTTATTGTGCTGGACAAATTTCAAGCATAAGCTCCATATAAATGATTTAAAAGCTTCTATGTCTTCTCTAAAGAATGGACTTATTTCCTGTAATTACAAGAGTGCGGTCTCAGAAAATCGAGCCCAGAGTCCCATCCTGAGAGTGGCTGGATTAAAATGCAAAATATGTTCATGCCAAGACTGGTAAATAAATGTTAGATTTAGCAATGTAGACCTTAAAGTCTCAGATCTATTCATTAAAAAATATATAATTTAAGTTCTCTTGTCCTCTTAACCCTTGTGTCTGAAGAAAATTTGTAAAATTCATTAGCTCCATTTTAGCTAAATTTCTTAAAATCTAGTGACTCAGTTGAGAACTTCTGAAGTCACTAAACACAACTGATGGGCAGCCACTGATTTTTCAAGAATGTGAGGCAATCTTAATTATGGATCCTATTCTTAGTACATAAATTCAGGGCTCCTTGGGAAATCTTCTTTAATTTCCAACTCTCATAACCAAATGAGGGAGGATCCTACAAGATATGAGAAGTAGCTATACATAGGTCACAATAGAAGTCTTAAATATGGATGGATGCTTCAGTCCAACACAAAATTAAGCCACACAGAGAGTAGTGTTTCTCCAAATAATCAATAATAACACGGTGAATGTTGCCTGGAATGGAGTAACACTAGATAAGGGAGTCAAATATGGTGACAGTGTGACATGAGGAAGCTGAGTCTACTGAACTTAGCAGTTAACATAAGCCCACACAATTGTGTAGTTTTTTTGAGGGGTTGGGGTACTGGGGATTAAACTTAGGGGCACTCAACCACTGAGTCACATCCCCAGCCCTATTTTGTATTTTACTTAGAGACAGGGTCTCACTGAGTTGCTTAGCACCTCGCTTTTGCTGAGGCTGGCTTTGAACTCGCAATCCTCTTGCCTCAGCCTCCTAAGCCGCTAGAATCAATCTTGTATATTTTTAAAAAATCTTTTTCTCCATTATAATATCTTGACATCAGCCTTTCTGGCTGAAGAAAGACTGTCTCCATTCAGAATACCTCCTTCTTATAAATGACAAATGGCCCAGTTGGTAGCATACTTTTGGCTATGCACACTGAACAATCCAGAAGTGTACCTCCTCTTTCTAGCTCATGTGCCCCCCAAAGCTATATATCTTAGCTTTACTCATCCCAGGGCCAGGTACCAGACAGAGACCTCCCCTAGAACCCAAAGTCCACTTAAAGTATTCAAACCAGCCAATCCTGGACTACTCACCCAACCTTGCCTTTCCCTTAGGAACACCAATAAAGGTTCTAATTTAATGCTTTCCCCTGAGTCCTGTGTTCTGCCTTGGGATCACTCTGGTGACATTCCATGGTGGCCATGAATGGTAAACTTTCTGTCTCTCAGAACTGCAACTCTAATAAAATGTTTTCCTGAGATTTTTTTTATCTCCTTCTTTTAGTGAGCTTTCTCGCTGCTGTGACATAAAGGACCCAACCAGCACAATTGTAAAGAAGAAAGGTTTATTTGAGGACTCACAGTTTCAGAGGTCTCAGTCCATAGAAGACTGACTCCATTTCTCAGGGCTCAAGATGAGGCTGAACATCGTGGCCAAGTGTGTGGTGGAGAAAAACAGCTCACATCAAGGTGATCAAGAAGCAGAGAGACTCCACTCGCCAGATACAAATATATACCCAAAGCCACACCCCAATTCCCACCTCCTCCAGCCACACCCTATCACTTCAGTTACCACTTAGTTAATCCCTATCAGGGGATTAATTCACTGATTGGGTTAAAAATCTCACAGCCCAATCATTTCTTCTCTGAACCCTCTGGTATTGTCTCACATGTGAGCTTTTGGGAGATACCTCACATCCAAACCATAACACTCCCCTATAGCCATGCCATAAAAGATACAATAAACACACATGCACGCAAACACATACACTAACACACACTTTTATCATTCTTTCAATAAATTAGATCTTTTAAAAAGTTCAATAATGAATTTCATACAAAACAGTATTCTTTGTATGAATAGAAAAATTCAATAATTAGTAAACAAAAAAAATAATACCCAAGATTCAAAACATTCCTCCTAGCCCATGCATCTATAGCCAACTGGTTGTCTACAAAGGTTCTAAGAACACACATGGAGAGAAAAAATTCTTTGATAAGTAGTGCTGGGGAAATCGGATATCCACATGCAGAAGAATGAAACTAAACCGTTATCTCTCACCAGTTACAAAAAAATTAACTCACAATGGATTAAACAATAAAAAGTAAGACTTTATACTATGAAACTACTGAAAGGAAACATAGAAAACACACTTCAGGAAGTTGTAATACACAGGAAAACACACAGGAAGCATAAGAAAACTAGGTAAATGGGGTTCCATCAAACTAAAAAGCTTTTTCACAGCAAAGGAAGCAACAGAGTGAAGAAATGACATACAGAACGGAAGAATATTTGCAAACTATACATCTGACCAAGGATTGAGTTCAAAAATATATAATCAACTCCAAAGAATCAATAGAAAAAAAAAACAATTAAAATGTTCTATAGGCCTAAATAGATGTTAGCCAGTTTTTCATTTCTGTGACAAAATTCCTGAGAAAAATGACTTACAGGAGGAAGGTTTATTCTGGCTCATGGTTTAAGAGGTTTCAGTCCATGGTCAGCTCTCTCTGTTAAGAAATACTGTGGAGGAAAAGCATGGGAGAGCAATGTTGTTTCACCTCGAGGAAGCCTGGGAAGAAAGGGAGAGACAGAGAAACCAGGAATTAGATAAAATCCCCAAGGGCACACTCCCAAGGACCCACTCCCTTCAGCAAGTGCCCACCTCCTGCAGTTTCCATCATTCCCAATCATATCCGATTTTGAATCCAGCAATGGACTGACCCAGGAGATCAGAGCCCTCATGATCACTTCTCCCAAAACCCCCACCTGGGAACATTGGAGACCAAAGCTTTAACACATGAGCCTTCAGGAAACATTCCAAAACCAAAACACAACAGTGAAAATTTCTCAAAAGAAAAAAGACAAAAGGTACAAAGGAATACAAAAAAAAAAAAATGCCAATCACTAATCATCAGGGAAACACAAATCAAAGGCATGAGATATCGCCTCACCCCAGTAAGAATGGCTATTATCAAAAAGACTGAGGTTACCAAGTTCTGGCAAGGATGTGGAGGAAAGGGAGCCCTTGCATGTTGTGGGTGGGAATGTGTAAATTAGGACCGCTATTATAGAAAACAGTGTAGAGTTTCCTCAAAAAAAAAAATTAAAGTAAAATTACCACATGATCTATCCATCCCATTATGGCTATATATCCAAAGGAAATGAACTCAGATGTTGAAGAGACATGCCCCCATGTTCATGGCAGCACTATTCCCAGCAGCCAAACAGTGGAAACAATCTAAGCATCCACCAACTGATGACTGGATAAGGGAAATGCGCACATATTCCATTGTATACTATTCAACCATAAAAAGAATAAAATTCTGCCATTTCCAACAACAGGATGAAACCGGATATAATTTTGTCAAGTGAAATAAGCCAGGCACAGAAATACAAGTACTGCATGATCTCACTCATATCTGGAACTGAAAAAAAAAAAAAAAGTTAATCTCATACAAATAGAGACTAGAACTACTCGAACTAGAACTAGAATTACTAACTAGTAGTTACTAAAAGCAGAGGAGAAAAGAAGGCAGGAGAGATGGGGAAATGTGGAATAGTGGGTACCAAATTATGGTTACATAGAAGAAAGAATGTTTGGTGTGCTATAGCACAATGGGGTGGTTACAGATAACAATATTTCAAAATCTAGAAGAGAGGATTTTGAGAAGCCCTCAATAGAGTCTTGAATCTTGTACAAGATTAAATTGAGACTTTCTGAACAACATGGAGGAGGTGGGCTGTAGGATCCCAATTGCTTGAGAGACTGGAACAGCACACATCCTAGAAAATTCTTGGTACCCTAAGGGCAAGAGAAGCTTGGATCTCAGGATAGGTACAAGTCCAACATCTTGTCCTTAACCGCATTCCAACATGGGGCATTTTCTTAAATCTAAGAGTCTCAGTACCAGAAAGGCAGATCAGGAGAGAAGGGATGGCAATCACCAAAAATTAGAAGGAGGTGTTATTTATAAAATGAAATTATGATAATAATTAGATTTAGGGTGGGGCTATCTATGGGAGTGACTTTTTTACCACGCATTCTGGTGTGGTCTGAGATAACAAGGGATATAAAAGTGAGCCTTTTTCTATACTTTAGATTGCCTGCTCTGGCTCACATTTTACCTGTGTAGGTGGGAAAGGGGCAGCCACACACACTCATGCTCGCACAATGGGTCTTGGTGAGCCAGATGCATTCCACCGCGTCAGCAACCACACCAGCTCCTTCTAAGAGTCTGAGACAGAGGAACAGTCTATTTTTATGAGATGAGGAAGCTCTTTTGCTTCATTACCACTAGCATTCAGAAGAGGGGGAAATGGCTGGTGTTTTAGTCAGCTTTTTCACTGCTGTGACTTAAAGACCCGACCAGAACAATTACAGAGGAGGAAACGTTTACTTGAGGGCTGATAGTTTCAGAGGTCTCTATCCCTAGACAGCAGGCTCCATTCCTTGGGGCTTGAGGTGAGGCAGGACATCATGGTGGAAGAGTGTGGCACTGGGAAGTAGTTCATTTGATGATCAACAAACAAGCAGAGAGAGACTCCATTCTCCAGATACAAAATATATGCCCCGTAGCCCCTCCCACAATGAACCACTTCCTCCAGCCACACCCACCTGCCTCCACTCACCACCCAGTTCATCCCCTCAGGGATTAATTCAGTGATCAGGTTAAGGATATGATCCAATCGTTTCTCCTCCAAACCTTCTTGCATTGTCTCACACGTGAACTTTTGGGGGACACCACATCTAAACCATAACAGCTGGAGATGGAATTAGAAAGTTCTTAAGAGTGATTTTTTGGAAGCCATAATAGAGATGGTGTTGGGATCAGAAACCCTGAGTGAGCCCTGAGCCATTAGAGAAACCAAAGCATACTCTCAGTTTCCCACTCGGTGGGGACGGTTTCCCGTGATTCCCATGATTCCTGGTTCCTTCTAGCACTGTGATCCCTGATTCTCAGTGTTCTGAAAGTTTTGAATAGATAACACCCCATCCTGGAATGAACCCTTTATCTTGGTAAATTTCTTTCATTTGTAATTTCCCTTGGGACAAGGGTAAAGAAAATAAAACTGGTTCCACAATGTGCAGAACTTACTGCCTCATCTGTCCTTCAAAATTTTTGAGCAGTTAAATTGAAAAAATGTAGGGGCTCCCCAGGACCCTATTGTCTTGGGGTTCTTTCCTCTGCCCCAGTTACTTCTCCAGGTTTTCTAGGGCTGAAATACCCCCCAATTTGTTTCATACCCTTCATTACTACCTTCCCCTGGCTGCTAAGAACCTGAAAATGTTCCTCACAATTTCTATTGGTAGCTACTGTGTACCCCAGAGAAGCTTAGGGTAATCCTCTGAACATCCTATTCCCTGCCCTGAAGGAGGAGCTGGGGGACACAGCAGGACTGGATCTAAACAATTGGTGCCAGCTCTGCAAGAAGGAGAGTCCTTCTTGAGCAGGTAAAAAGACAGATAATGAGACTAGTGTTTTTCCAGAACTATTTCCTCCATCTGGGCCCCACAGTACCCACCTAACCCTCCCTCCTACAGTCATGGACCCCTGTCCTGCTAGAAAACCTCATGGATATGAATGATCCTCTAACCAATCCCTGTTTGCCTGAGTCCTTGGAGACTCTGGTATCCTAGACCTGCCTGTCTCTGAATTCCGCAGTCAAGAGAAAAAGACCCCAGCAAGAAAAAGACTTCAGCGAGAAAAACCTGCTGCTGCCCAACCACACTCACTTCTGTAGAACTGTAGGGCCAAGCCCTGAGCTGTGCACCCTATGCCTGGCTAAGAGCCCCTGTGTGCCTCCACACCAAAGGCACCATCTCTGAGCCTGGAAAGAGTTAAGAGGAGAAATGCTGCCTGTCTTCTCTGTCCTCTTTGCACTTGTGCCCCTCCTCTCTTGGCATGTGTTCATTGAATATTCTTTCTTTTTTTCTTTTATGAATGTTTATTGTCTAAATATGGCTTAGTTTATTTTTATAAAAATGTTACTTGGACATTACATTTACTGAATTTCAATTCAAAGATTCTAAGGCAATTCTCATACAACTGAAAGCAAAAAGGAAAAAGTGATATGAATATGCTTTCATATTTTTGCCTACTTATGAAAAATAATGAAATTCTACTAAAGAGCTGTTTGATACTAATTTTTGTCTTTCAAACATTTTCTCTTAATACTTAAAAATATATAAATCATTTACATAAAACTAAATGCAAAGGAAGGCACAGCTGGTTATAGTGTGTATATAAGCACAGTTCAGCATATGCAGAATTAAGGAGAAAAAAGGTTCACATCCTTATTAATTATATTGAAAACATTAAGTTCTTCACTGTCAACAGTGCTCAACACTTAAGAGCTAAGAGGATATAAAAACAAAAACATTAAAATTCACTTAATGCAAAACAGATTTCCATATATACTTGAATATATAAAAAAGTTTTTTAAAATGCTAACATAAATGTAGACTATCCATGATATGAAAAGTGCAAACCAAATTAACAGAGGGTTTCACGAAGTCCTTCTCATGACACAGGTAAACTAGCCCATGGGGACAAATTTGATCAGTTAATGAGTTCTTAATTGTAGCCAGACATCATCAGGATTTCTGAGAGCTTGAAGAAGGCAGTACTGGAGAAGCAGCTCTGTCCAGACTGGGGATTGGCACTGGCATGTGGCTGTTAAGCAGTGTGGGGAACTGGAACAGCGTGTTTGGCCCTTGCAGCCTGGCAGGACTCAGTGGAGCGACTGGACTAAGGCTGCTCCAGAAATGTATGCTGGAGAGCAGTGGACTCGGGGTCAGAAGCAATCCATTTGGTGTCTGTGCAGTGAAGAAGGCTGGGGTGAGGGATCCCGAGGGCAGGGCTGGGCTGTTGAGAGCAATGGAGCCAAGGTCGGTGCTGGAGAGCACCAGCGGGGGCGCAGAGATTTCCAAGCCTTTGGGCTTTTTGCCCTTTGGGGGAAGAGATGGAGACTTGGTCTTGGAGCCTGACGACAGGTTCAAGGGCTCCAGGGAATCCGAGTCATGGCAGGCAGCCTCCAGGAAGAGGCTTCTGTGTTCAGAAGGGAGCGGTGAGTTGGGGGACAGGGATGGGGACCGAGAAGAGGAGGGTGAGGCCGAGGAGATGCTGGCGGCATTTGGCAACATTAAAGAGGAGATCTTGGCTGAGACGGAGGAGGCCAGGAAGGCGGACGCCGCAGCAGCCTCAGGTGTGGAAGGCAGGGACACCACCGGCCTGGTGATGTGCTTCTCGGTTTTATTGGTCACAAACCTGATCACAGTCCTGACTTCTTCCACAGGGGGACTGTCCTCAGGTGGCTCCTCCAGCTTCTCTGTCTTGATGGCCTTGAAGGCCTCGGGAGGATTCTGCAGGAAATTAATGGTAAAGGACGAGTACAGGCCTGAGTGGATGTATTCATTGCGGCTCGTGCTTTTGAGGGCGGACAAGCCGTGTTTGTGGGCCTCGCGGCCCTCGGGAGGCACTTTGCAGTCACTGTCCTGCAACAAAAGGCTCTCCCTGCTGATCTCCACCGCGTGAGGATCCATTTTGAGGATCTCTGGGAAAGAGACGAACTTGTACACAAACTTCTGCCCAATCACCTTCTTGATGATATTCTTGTCATAATAGTATCGCAGCGCTCTGCTCAGCTTATCATAGTTCATATCATTGAATATTCTATCCTCACTTTTCCCTATGGAGAGAAGTGGCGGGCAAGATGGATTAGTCACCCTCCTCTGACTAGGTAACCACTGCCCTGCCTGCCTGGAGCATACTGTGACCGAGTGTGTCAGCCAGCTTTCTATCACTGCGACAAAATGCCTGATAATCAACTTATAAGGAGAAAGATTCATATTGGCACATGGTTTTAGAGGTTCCAGTTCACAACCAATTGGCCTCCTTGCTTTGGGGCCTGTGGCAAGTCAGTACCTCATGGAAAAGGTGGATAAAAGTTGTTCAGTTCACAGAAGCCAAGGAGAGGCCGGCCAGCATCCTAATATCCCCTTCAAGGATGTGCCCCCAATTACCTAGCTTTCTTCCATGAGGCCCTGCCTCTTAATCGTTTTCTACCCCTTCCAGAAAGCACCAAGCTGAGGACCAAGCCTTTGTCACATGAACCTTTAGGGAACATTCAAGATCCAAACTACAGAAACCAGGAATGGTAAGGACCTTAGGAAGTCAAACCAGGGACAGCTCCAGCTGCAGTGTCCTGGGCCATCTGCCTTTCCTTATCTATTCCCTGAGTTTCTAGTGCCCTACTCCTTTCCAACTAAATCCCTAGCTGGTGTCCCAAGCTCAAGACCTCCAGAAGCCAGTCCCCAAAGAAAAACAACATATAACTACTGCTCAGAGACTTCTGTTGAAGGCAGCATATTATTGGAAAGGTGCCGGTGAGGTCCTACCCAAGTGCTTCTTGAGGTCCTGATCTTTGTGGGGAGAACTGAGTCTCTAAAGCTAATGAAGATTCTAAATGAGCATCAGAAATAGGATTGGGACTCTTTCTGTATTCTCTCTCACAAGCTGAGGATGGCTGACCCCCTTGTACCTTTGGCCTGAGGAAGGGAGGACACTGTCTTAAAAATCATCTTCACATCCTCTGTCCCCAAAACAAGATTGGTTTTAGTAAGAGTGGCCAGTGCAATGCTAAAACAGGCAGAGAAAGTCCTTTACTGAACATCATGACTGTAGGTTGCAGTGAGCAATAGAATTCTGCTTTGCAGTATTATGTGCGTTTTATCTATAGATCTTTTTTATAAGTCGGAATTTAAATCATTGCATTCTCATATGCTTGTGTATCCTTTACGAAGCCATACTCACTGAAGTGAGAAAGAGAGACAGAGAGCACATTTACCAAGTATCCCTAGGCTCCAGCTCATCTCTTATCTTTGTACCTGTTATCTAATTCCAAACTTATTCATACATCCAACCATTATCCTGATAGTCATGCTAATCATGCACCACTCTCAGTCTTTGCTGATGATGAGCAGAGAAAAAGAATACCTGCCCTCCCAGAACTTCTATCCTCAGGAGGGAGTCAGTAGAATGCATCAAATATGTAATGTATTCGTGATCAATACTACAAAAGAGAAAAAGACAGGGAAGGAGGTGGGAAGGGTCAGAGATCAGGAGAGAATGATTCAACCGAACTCTTACAAATTTTACATTCCTATCAAAGAGCTCTGAGCACTGATGTGTCAATCAGAGAAATGAGAAGAGTAAATATTTGATGATACTAAGCAGTTGCTGTTGGGGATGTGTTCTAATGTTACTTTGCTATGTCAAAAGAATCCCTCTTAGATGTGCATTCTGAAACATGTACAAAAGGAGTGCTATGACATCTGGGGCTTGATTTGAAATCATTTGGATATCAAGGGATGCAAAGTGGGAGGGATCCTGGGAGTATAAATAAAAAAGAAAGTTAGGAGTTAGTAATCATTGTAGCTGGGTGGGACACCAAGAAGTTCTACCTTATAAATATTTGAAATTTTCAGTAGAATATTATTAAAATCCTCCCAATATTATTCCATTTTTTTCTTCTAGTTCTCTGCCTTCTTGTGCTATGCACAAGGACATATTATCACATGTATACATCTTGATAATTATTATCTTTCCAGATATTGCATCTTCCTAGTGAAACAATTCATCTTTATTATAAAGGTTCTATTTAATATTGACACAATAGCATTACCTTTAACTGTATTCAAACCTCACCCAGCATTCCAATAATATCCTATGTAGTAATATTATTTTTTTGGTGCAGGAGCCAATCCTGCATCATACATGGTATTTAAATAACCTGACTACTTTATCTTCTTCAGTCAGGACAGCCTTTCCTTGACTTTCATGTCACTCCTATTTTGAAGTACACAGTCCATTTAATTTATGGAATTGCTCTTGATTTGAATTTGTCAATTTGAATTTGTTTTCTTCATTATACTTGTGGAGTTGTGTCAGGAATATCATGAAAGTGGTGTCATTTCTATGTCAGTGAATCATGACATAGAAGACACATGATGTAAGATTGTCTCATTATTAGTGATATTAAATTTGATCTGTTGGTCAAGAGTTGTATCCACCATGATTCTCAACTCTAAAGTTGATAGATTTCCTCTATAATTAGTAAATAATTGGTGTGGAGATGTTTTGAAACTGTATAAGTATCCTATTCCTTATCAAGCTTCTACTCACATCTTATCAACATCTATGATTCTTGTCTGAATTAATTATTACTGTGATGGAGACAAATTTCTAATTTTTAACTCTAATATTCTTCCTACATTTCATATGACATTCTATTTTCACATCTCCCTATGAACTTACCTATTTGTCATGTCTATTTATTTATTGTCAACATTAACGCCTGGATTCTTACTCAGTGAGACAGAATTTTTTTAAAATTTTTTTTGGTTGTTGTTGGACCTCTATTTTATTTATTTGTATGTGGTATTGAGAATCAAACCCAGTGCCTCACACATGCTAGGCAAGTGCTCTACCACTGAGCTACAACCCACAGAATCTGTGTTGACCATTATTTGTGGTTTTGCTCTTGTGGAAGCCCCTTTATTCTGGAATTTTTTCTTTCTTCCTTTCACATTACATTCTAGGCTCATTTTGTACTCTTCCTGTTCCTATTTTAAAATATACAATTACTCAAGGAACACTGTTAGTGAGGAATGGTATTTAGAAATCAGGATACAGTTGTCATAATGTTCATTTCTAATGAAGGGTCATCATTTGTAATATCTTCAGAGAACAGAGCTTGGAAATATATAGGTGGATGTGGATATAAAGAATACATATCTGTTTCTCATTGTACAGCTGCATTTATATTTATTTTATAGAAAATTATGAATAACTGCTGATAAATTTAATTTTAATATGAAGCCATAAGGGTTATTCTAATCTTCTCATTTTCCATATTTCTAATTCCCTTTTCCAAAAATAAAAATACTGACTCAACTTCAGTCAAGGGTGGTGGTGCATGCCTATAATCCCAGCAACATGGGAGGCTTAGGCAGTAAGACTGCAAGTTAAAGTCAGCCTTAGGACCTTAGGGAGATCCTCAGCAAATCATCAAGACCCTGTGTCAAAATAAAAAACAAAGTAAAAGGAAAGAACTGGGGATGTAGCTCAGTGGTAAAGTGTCCCTAGGTTCAATCCCCAGAACAAAAAGAAGAAAGGCGCCATGGCTCACGCCTATAATCCCAGCAGCTGAGGCAGCTGAGGCAGGAGGATTGCAAGTTCAAAGCCAACCTCAGCAAAAGCGAGATGCTAAGCAACTCAGCAAGACCATATCTCTAAATAAAATACAAAATAGGGCTGGAGATGTGGCTCAGTCGTCATGTGCCCCTGAGTTCAATCCCCGGTACCAAAAAAAAAAAAAAGAAGAAGAAGAAGAAGGGAAAGGGGTGGGGAAAGGAGAAGAGAAGGAGAAAAAGAAAAGAAACCTGACTCTCAATACTATCAATGTATTTATTCACTTGTTCAATCACACTATGCACAGAAATTAGGTTAAAATATTCAAATCTGCCAACTATGAACAATCCTATTCAACAGACTACAATATTGATTTTGAGTTCTTTTTGTATTTAGATTAACTCTACATAGCCACAGCACTGTGTTCATGTGGTTACATTTTCATTTGAACAAAATGGAGTTCATAAGTCTTCAACTCTATTCCAGTTTATGGTTTCTCTTCCAAGATTGTTTACTTAATCATATAGATGTCACATACAACTTTAATATATCTTCAAAACTCAAACCATGCAAAAACAAACCATAGACCAGTCACTCACATCTCTATCCCTCACACTCTAGTCTTATAGATCATCTATCATATTATTCTTTGGTTATTATCCCTACTCTTTTTTTGTCTTTTTGCACAGTTACTATTATCCAGTATCAGAAAAGTCCAGAGGTCCACAGTGGCAGATGGCACGTGCCTGGACAAGGCATACATAGGGCAGGGGTTATGCTAAGACAACAATAAACAATATAAAGCATTACTTTTTGTGAACAATTATCACAAAAGCAATTAGTATTTCAGCCACTCTCTGACAACTATGAAGATGGTAACTCATAATAATATCAGTGAAAAACAGATTGAGTTTATCAATGTTGGACGTTAGGAAGATTTGTTGGTCTAGGAGATCAGGCTAAATTGACTAAGACAAACTTACAACTGTAGAGTCCTTTGTGATCATTATTACTGGGCACTCCCACAGAACAACCCTTCTTGATAGTCTCCAGCTTCGCTTACTTTTGGTAGGACTTACGCAAGTGTACATTTTAAGTTACCAGTTAAAAAAAATTGTTTTTCCTTTTAAATGTCCAGGTAGGACTGTGCTTAGGCTAAAAGCTACCTTGTTCCTATCTACTCGTAACAGTTAGTTGAACAGTATGAAATGACCTTCTTTATCCCTTTTGATTAACTGTAGCTTGAAGTCTACTTTATTTGATATGAGGATGGAAACCCCTACTTGCTTCCGCAGTCCATGTGAATGACATGATTTTTTCCAACCTGTCACCTTCAGTCTGTGAATGTTTTTTCCTATAAGATGAGTCTCTTGGAGGCAGCATATTGTTGGTTTTGTTGTTGTTGTTGTTGTGGCTGTTGTTTTTTTATCCAATCTGCTAGTTTATGTCTTTTGGTTGGTGAGTTTAGGCCATTAACATTCAGGGTTATTATTGAGACATAATTTGTATTCCCAGTCATTTTTGTTTATTTTGGGTATCTAACTTGACTTAGTTTCTTCCTTAGTGTAATACCACCCTCTGCTGATTTTCATTGTTGTTTTTCATTTCCTCTTCATGGAATATTTTGCTGAGAATGTTCTGTAGTGAGGGCTTTCTAGTTGTAAATTCTTTTAATTTTGTTTATCATGGAAGGTTTTTATTTCATCATCAAATCTAAAGCTTAATTTTTCTGGATATAAGATTCTTGGTTGGCATCCATTTTCTTTCAGAGCTTGGTTTGTGGTGTTCCAGGATCTTCTAGTTTTCAGGGTCTGGGTTGAAAAATCTCCTCACATAACCTAATTAGTTTCCCCCATATATAATCTGATTCCTCTCTCTTGTGGCTTTTAAAATTCTTTCATTATTCTATATGCTAGGCTTTTTCATTATAATGTGCCTTGGTGGAAATCTGTTGTGATTTTGTACATTTGGTGTCTTGTAAGCCTCTTGTATTTGGTTTTCTAATTCATTCTTCATATTTGGGAAATTTTCTGATATTATTTTGTTGAATAGATTGTTCATTCCTTTGGTTTGGAACTCTATGCCTTCCTCTATCCCAATAACTCTTAAATTTGATCTTTTTATGCTTTCCCATATTTCTTGAAAGTTCTGCACGTGGTTTCTTACCATCTTCACTATGTGGTCTACATTCTTTTCAAGATTATATATTTTGTCTTCATTGTCTGAGGTCCTGTCTTCCAAGTGGTCTAATCTGTCAGTGTTGCTTTCCGTTGAACTTTTAATTTGGTTTATTGTTTCTTTCATTTCAAGAATTTCTGTTTGTTTGGGTTTTTTTAGAACCTCTAAGTCCCTATTGAAGTAATCTCTTATTTCCTGTATTTAACCCCTATCTCTCACCATGCACAAACTCAACTCAAAGTGGATCAAAAACCTAGGAATTAAACCAGAGACCCTGCATCTAATAGAAAAAAAAGTAGGCCCAAATCTCCATCATGTCAGATTAGGCCCAACTTTCTTAATAAGACTCCTATATAGCACAAGAATTAAAATCACAAACCAATAAATGAGATGGATTCAAACTAAAAAGCTTCTTCTCAGCAAAAGAAACAATTGGTTTGGTGAATATAGAGCCTACATTTTGGGAGAAAATTTTTACTGCATGCACATCAGATAGAGTACTAATGTCTAGGATAAATAAAGAACTCAGAAATCTTAATACCAAAAAAACAAATAACTAATCAATAAATGGGCCAAGGAACTGAACAGACACTTCTCAGAAGATGGTATATAGTCAATCAACAAATATATGAAAAAGTGTTCAATTGTAATATGTTCTGCTGTCATGTTACACATCTCTATAAGTAGAGAAATTCAAATCAAAACTATTCTAAGATTTCATTTCACTCCTATCAGAATAGCAACTATTAAGAATAAAAACAACAACAAGTGTTGGAGCGGATGCGGGGAAAAAGGTACACTCATACACTGCGGGGGACTGTAAACTGGTGCAGCCAATACAGAAAGCAGTATGGAGAATCCTTGGAAAACTTAGAATGGAACCATCATTTGACCTAGCTATCCCACTTCTTGGTCTATAGTCAAAGGACTTTCAAATAGCATATTACAGGGACACAGCCACATCAATGTTTGCAGCAGCATAATTCACAGTAGCTAAACTGTGGAACTAACCTAGATGCCCTTCAGTAGATGAATGGATAAAGAAAATGTGGTATATATACACAGTGGAATATTGCTCAGCATTAAAAAAGAATAAAATCATGGCATTTGCAGGTAAATGGATGGAGTTGGAGAATATAATGCTATGTGAAATCAGCCAATCCCCAAAAACACAAATGCCAAATGTTTCTCTGATATAAGGATGTTGATTCATGATGGGGTTTGAGGGGGAGCATTGGAGGATTAGACAAACACTAGATAGGGCAAAGGGGTGGGAGGGGAAATGAGGGAAAATGGAGTACACGTATGAAGACACAGATGATGTGGCTCTACTTTGTGTAAAACCAGAGATATGAAAAATTGTGCTCTATTTATGTAGTATGAATTATAATGTGTTCTGCTGTTGTGTATAAGAAATTAGAATTAAAAAAAGAGTCAGCTGAGATTCCTCAGAGCTCACTCTTGGGGACATATGTAAAACCTCTTGGCTTTTTTAGCTTTCCTCTAACAGTTGTGCCATCTGCCAGAATGGGTCAGTCTCACAGACTATACATGACTTCTCTTGGAAGCATCAGAAATATTTACATCTCCAATGACCCTCCTCTTTGCAGAAAGTGCACTGGTTGGCTTTCTGTTCTCTAGGGTCCTCTCTATCTCTCTGACTGGCAGATTGGGTGACTCACCAGAGTTGCAAGGCCCAAAGGGTGGTTCTATCACTCTCTGGGTCCTGGCTGACCTTAGAGGGCAAGGGCCAAAATATTGGCTGCATTTTACTTGGCCATTTTACTTCCTTGACTTTGGCGTTAAAGTTTTTGGTTTTAAACAACAAGCAGGCCAGTTTCACCAATATTAAAGTGGGAGTAACAGGTTGTAACTCAATATCTATAATTTTCAGATACCTCTTTCATTTAACTGGGGTCACTATTAGTACTGTAAGTCAACATTATATCCTATTTGTCCATTAGGTGATGATTTATTATCTCAAATTAACTCAGGGTTTTGTTTTTTTTAATGAGAAGCAATACCTCTGCAAAACATTAATAGCCAATAGTTACAAAGTTTAAAAGGAAAATACAAAATGAAATTAATAGAGCAAAACATTCAGTTTCTGTAACAGCTATAGCCAAGTAAAATTATTTTTATAAACTTAAACCTTTGCTTAGTTATGTTTTATACCCTGTTTGAGATCACAGTAATGTTTACAACAAAATTCAATCATTTGAACACAACTCTAAATGAGCTCAAGTATAACTATTTTGTAGCCATTCTAACATGGAGTAAGGTGGGAGGCAGAGCCTTATCTTAGGTAAGTTGAGGCTCTTGACAAATAACACAATAAAACATAGCATCTAAAACATGAATCAAACAAAGGCCAAGAGGGATTTTAACTTTCTTTTTGTGGATAAAGTGGCAAAATGTTTTCATATTTTACAACCACCTTTAAACAGATCATACTCTCGTTATTACCTTCCAAAAATACATTTAAATTCTTATTCCAGATTTCATTTATAGATTGGAAAAATAACATAAAATTTTATATATAGCTTATTGATAACAAATTACTTTATCTAGATATAAAACATCAAATTACATGAATTAATACCAACCAAATTTGTTATTTCTATACAAATCCAAGACTATTGCTAAAGATAATTTTAGTACAGAGAACACCAGCTTGGTAGGGTACTCTCCTAAGCTTTACATTTAACTAAGTTTAACTTTTAAGTACAATTTAGAACCCATAGCATTCATAAGTACTATTTTAGAATTTAAATTTAAGAAAGGATCTAAAACTAAAAAATAAATAAATAAAGGGAAGTTATAGGTATGGAAATATATTTTAGTATGGAAAATTAGAAGGTAAAAGAAATGTTTCTGGATGAGAAAGTAGTTTGGTAAAGTAATATTCTTGTGCTAAAGTCCAAGATGAAAATGAGGACAAAATTAAGGACATAACAAGTTGCGAATGTCTTAAGTAAGTCACAGAAGGTTTTCAGAACCTAAATCTCATATAAATTTTGTGTTTGTGATTAATTTGGCTATAATTGGCACAGCCAGTCAAAACTATTTGAACTTTAATGTACTGATATAAAGCAAAGTCTGAAACACTGATATGCTCTTATCTATCAAGATAATTTTATTTTATTTTTTAGGTTTTATTATTTAGGGAAAATAAGTCTTAAATGAATTAGGGTTTGTACCTGCTTTAAAGTCTTAAGTGATTATTTTGTAACTGGTTAAATAAACAACCTATTTTAAGTTATAACAATATAGTTGACACCCTAAAGATATGTGACTTGACACACACACACACCCACCCACACACACACACACACACACATATATATATATATATATATATATATATATATATATATATATATATATATATCTGAGAACTGCATCCCTCTATAAGCCTTATCTAAGTGTTATGTAAAAGTTTATAAAATGAAAGTTTACGTAAGTTTACCAGCAAGATAACCAATAAGTGTTCTCTTTTATACATGATATCTGACATGGAAGGGCCACACTATCATTTGAAGACCTGTCATATATCTGTTTGCTTTGTCTAAATCCATTTCTGATCTATGAAAAAATACTTTTAGACCTTGCACATCACTGAGCACCATTTATTACTGGCTGGAGAAAGTTTTCAGAATAAAGCTCACTGAGGAGGTATTCACATCTGGTCAGGCATTCTTCCTGAGAAGAGGAGACTGAATCCAGATTTCAGGTAGATGAAGGCAGCTACAGCTCACAAAATAGAATGTCAAAAAGGAGAGTGCTACATGGGAGAAAGCCTGCAGTCAGAGTCTTCCTGGGATCAGTCCACATGTTAGCACACTCCCCAGTGACCACCAGAAATGACCAGGTTAAACAATACCCTGAGGTCATGCATCGCCTCTGTGTAAGACTTTTTTTTTTTTTAATTAGGGATTGAACCCAGGGGTGTTCAACCACTGAGCCACATTCCCAGCCCTTCATTCATTCATTTTGAGACAGGGTCTCGCTAAGTTGCTTAGGGCCTCCCTAAGTTGCTGAGGCTGGCTTTGAACTTGCAATCCTTCTGTCTCAGCCTTCCGACACACTGGGATTACAGTTGTGCACCATCATACCTGGTCACCTTTACCTTTTTGATTCAACTCTTAATATTTAAATATATCTCAAGATAAGTTTTCCAATTGGCTTGAAAAAAGTGACTGACAGTTTGATCATTATCTTTTTGACTCCTGTGACTCTCTGTGGGTTCTGATATTTGGAAGAAAATTAATTGTATTTTATTAAGTTCTATAACCACCCCCCACCAAATGGAATTGGCTTACCTTGTGCAGCAGAGGAAGATGCCATACATTTTACTGCCCTGGACACTATCTTATACTTGCAATTTTCATTTATAGATTGGAAAATATAGCCGGTGAGCACTAAAAATGTTTGTTCCTTCAGTATCCCTGAAGTCGTTTATTTATTAAATTGTAAATAATTTATTGATATAGGGAAGTGAACCAAACAAGTAGTTCAAACTTTTGAATATTTCAATGCACTGTATTGGGTATCAGGTCAGCAAAAAATAACCCAATCATGTGTTTTCCCTACTTCAGACTTCTATCCAAGTTCCACTGCAGAAGAAAAGAAAGAATATTCTGTTGCAACCTCAGAAATGTCCACCAGTCAGAGAAGATTGAAAGAAACTCTGGAATATCAATACTTGGATCCAAAGACAGAACAGTTCCATGAATGCACAGAATTATTTGTACATTTTGGTGTGCACAGTTTGTTGAAACATAGAAAGAGGGTGTCTTTGTTTTGTTCCTGCTCTTAGAGGTTCCTACTCTTAGTGTTGAACTTTTCACCACTGAGTAAAATGGTACCTGTAGGATTGCCATATATGGCCTTATGTTGAGGTAGTTTCTTTTGTGTCTAATTTATTGAGAGCTTTTTAATTTATAAAAGGATGTTGAGTCTTTTCAAGTTATTCTCTTGCATATGCTGAAATGATCATGTAGTTTTGTCCTTCATTCTGTCAATGAAATATATCACATTTACGGATGTGCTTGCATCAAACCACCATGTATTCCAGGAATAAATTCTAGTTGATCATGTTGAATGATCCTTCTACTATATTATTGAACTTGGTTTGCTAGTATTATATTAAGGGTTTTGGCACCTCTGTTTGTCAGGGATATTAGCCTCCATCTTCCTTGTCTTGTAGGATTCTTCTCTGGCTTTAGTATCAGTGCAATACTGGTCTTATAAAAATGGGTTTAGTATTTTCTCTTCAATTTTTTTTTTGAAAAGTTGGAGAAGGACTAGGATTAGTTCTTTAAATGCTTTGTAAACCTTTTCAGTGATGAAATTATTTTATCATTATATAATGACCTTGTTTATTTCGTTGAATAACTTTTGACTTAAAATTTCTTTTATTTGATATAAGTTGCTCTCTTTGTTGCTCTCTTTGTTTGCATTTGCATGGAATATCCCCATAGATCAAAAGTGACTATCCCTTCATGATTAAGGACTTACTACTGCCATTTTGTTAATTGTTTTCTGATTGTTTTGTAGGTTCTTTGTTCCTTTCTTCCTCTCTTGATAACTTCCTCTGTGACTAGGTGCTTTTCTCCAGTTAAATGTTGATTAGTTACTTTTTATTTTTTTGTATACTCTATAGGCTTGCAGGAAACATCATATAACAAGCTCTCTTAAGCTGGTGACAACTTGATTCACTGAAAGACAGAACGAACGAACAAACAAAAGAAAGAAACTACACTTTTAGCCACTCCCTTCATTTTGGGTGTTTTTGGTTTCTTGATTTATGTCTTATGGTATTAAGTGTCCCTTAACAAATATTATTTTCATATTTTAACTTTCATACTAAAGATATAAATCATTTCTGCACCACAGCATTAAAGTAATATGAATTTATCTGTGTATTTACTTCTACCAATAAGATTTATGCTTTCGTATGTTTCCATTCTTTGACTTCAGCTTGATGAACTCTTTTAGTATCTCTTGTAAGTCAGATCTAGTGTGACAGTCTCCCTCAGCTTTTGTTTGTCTGGGAAAGTCTGTCTGTGACGTCGGAGGAAACAGCTTTGCCATCAGTCGTCTTGGTCTTCATCATCTTAGTTGCCAGTTTTAGTCTTTCAGTGCATTAAAGGTATCATCACAGATGTACTCTCCAGTATCAGGTTGTATAATTTAATATGTGTTCATAAACTCTGTCCTGTGGACTATCACATATAGGTGCTTTAGTGACATCACTGTGAGCAAAATGGCTGACAAGAACAACTTAGAGGAGGAAAAAAAATCATTTTGGCTCATGGTTTCAGAGGTCTTGGTATATAAATGGCTGACTCCATTGCTCAGGGCCCAAGGTGAGGCAGCACATCATGGCAGAAGGGTGCGGCAGAGGGAAACTGTTCCTTTGGTGGCAGCAAGGAAGCATAGGAGATGGGGAAGGACCACCAGAAAGATGCTCCCTTCCAGAGCACACTTCCAGTCACCCACCTGCTCCAGTCATGCCACCGGCTTACAGTTACCCCCCAATCAGTCTATGCAGATGAGCTTGGACTGCATAGTCAGCGCTCTCCATCCAACCATTTTACCCCTGAATATTCCCACATGAACAGGAGCTTTGGGGAAACATTTCATAACCAAACCACAACAAGAGGACCTACATTTTACTTATTTTATTGTTCTCTTGGCCTCTCTTATACTAAAGATGATTTATTAATGTCCTCGATTACTAGTATGTTTCTTTTAATTCTCTTTTTCTCTCCGTATCTTATATCATTGGTTTCTACTCACGAGGATGGTTGTTTTGTTGTTTGATACACTACTACTTGGTATCACATATCCATTGTGAACTGTGGCTTTCAGCAATAAATGTATATTTCCTAGTCATATATAAGGGTTTAGGGTTTAAATCCAAACCCTCTTTCTTTTTGTTCCATTTGCATATCCTGTCTTTCTCCTTCCATTTATTTTGATCTATCTGAATTTCCTTGTTTGACGCCTATCTCTTGCATAAAAGTTAAAGAGGCATTTTGCTTTTTGAAAATTCTTTAATTCCAATAGTCAGGTTAAGCCCATTCACATTTATTTATGACTGATCTTTTGCTTTCAGCTTTTTCATATTAGAATTATTGTTTTTCTTCAGTGATGCAGTATTATTTGTTTTATTGCTTATTACTGTATTTTATTTTAAATTTACCACCTTTTTATAAGGTTCCCAGTGTCATATCTTCTTACTTGACCTAATGTCATCGTAAGCTGTTTTGTTTTCAATGCTGGGGATCAAACTCAGGGCTTTATGCATGTGCAAGCATCATCTGTAAGTTTTCCTACCTTCTATATAAACTACTTTGTCTTATTGTATTTGGGGGGGCATGGTTTTTACCTCTTCTGGTGTTATTTTCTAAAAAAATTGTTGGATCTTATTTTCTCTTACATATCTTGCAATTTGCTCTTTCTTGTTGAGACTTATGTTCCTTTTCCTTCTGTTTCTTTCTTAACTTAAACCAACTTTCATTTTATTTTTTTAAAATTTTATTTAGTTTTTTATTTTTAGTTCTGTTTGTTTTTTATATCTTCCCCTTTGTTCTTAGGCATTTTAATTCAGTTTAGAATGTTTTCATAATTTTCTTTCAAACCATGATTGGGTTGTGCAGGAAAATTTCCATTAGTTTAAAATTTTTGGTTGTCATTTTCTGTATTCCTCTCAGGTTAGCATGGAACTTTCTGGATGTAAACAAACTTGATTATTTTTGAACAAAATTGGGAATTGGAATAGTTCACAAGAATTCTTACTGAATAACTTCCTCTTCTTCCAGGGGCATAGTAGAGCTTTGCTTGCTTTTGTTTATTTTTCCGTGTCATCAAGTAAGCTTATATGTCCTGAATTTTTTGTTGTTTTTATTGTTGCTGGTGTTATATGACATCTACAGGAGCTGAAATAGCCTTCTTCTCCTTTTCTTCACACAGTCCACAAAGAACACATCCAAACCCCCTTTAGTCTCTTTCCCTCCTTCCTGGGAGATGTCACCAGCTATGGTGAACATCTCTGGCCTCTCTCTACTGGCTCAAGGTGAAACTCATCAGTTATGTTCTGTCGTAGACCAATGGTACAGAATAGAGGACACAAAATTACAACTACCTTATATTAGACAAAGGTGCCCAAGATAAACACCAAAGAAACAAATAATCCAATCAATAAATGGGCCAAGGACCTGAACAGACACCTCTCAGAAGAGGATATACAATCAATCAACAAATATACAAAAAAATGCTCATCATCTCTAGCAATCAAAGAAATGCAAATTAAAACTACTCTAAGATATCTTCTTACTCCAGTAAGAGTGGCAGCCATTATGAAGAAAAACAACAACAAGTGCTGGTGAGGATGTGGGGAAAAAGGTACACTCACACACTGCTGGTGGGACTGCAAATTGGTGCAGCCAATTTGGAAAGCAGTATGGAGATTCCTTGGAAAACTGGGAATGGAACCACCATTTGACCTGGCTATTCCTCTTCTCGGACTATACCCAAAGGACCTAAAGACAGCATATTACAGGGACACAGCCACATCAATGTTTATAGCAGCACAATTCACAATAGCTAAACTGTGGAGCCAACCTAGATGCCCTTCAGTGGATTAATGGATTAAAAAAATGTGACATTTATACACAATGGAATATTACTTGGCAATAAAAAAGAATAAGATCATGGCACTTGCAGGGAAATGGATGGCATTAGAGAAGATTATGCTAAGTGAAGTTAGCCAATCCCAAAAAACAAATGCTAGAAGTCTTCTCTGATATAAGGGGGGGTGACTCAAAATGGGGTTGGGAGGGAGAGCAAGGGAGGAAGATTACCTCTAGATAGGGAATAGGGGTGGGAGGCAAAGGCAGGGAGAAGGGGAATAGCATGGATGGTGGAAAGAGACCCTCATCATTATACAAAATACATGTATAAAGATTTGAATTTGGTGTCAACATGCCTTATGTTGTTTATCATATCAATCAGAGATATGATAAACTATTGTATAATAGTGTATTAAGAATTGTAATGAAAAATAAATAAATAAATAATAGTGTACCAGTTGGTAAGTTTGGTGAGATTTGCGGAATTGTGATATCTGGTACAACAATTAATTTTAGAACATTCCATCTTCTTCAAGAGAAATTCCAAATGTACTAGCAGTCACTGACATTGTTCTCATAATTTCATTTAGCTCTTTCAACACAACTTCCTTTAGTTCTTTTTGGAATATATTACAAAAGTTGACTTGAAGTTTTTGTCTTAGAAATCTAATACCGTCTTCCTCAAGGAGTTTTTATCAATTGCTTTTGGCTGACATGCTTTCCTATTTATTTGCATTTATTTGCATGTCTCATAATTTTTTGTTGAAACATAGACATTTTGAATAAGATTGTAGAAACTCTGGAAATACGAGTTCCCCCATCCCCACATCTTCTAACTCTTACTGTTCATTACTGTTGTTGCTATTTGTTTTGTGACTTTCTTGAACTAATTCTACAAAACCTATTTTGTTCTTGTTGTTAGCCTTGAAAGTCTTTGATTAATAGTTTGGTGGTCAACTAATAATTGGGTGGAGATTTTCCCAAGTGTCTTCCAACAGTAAATGTTCCAGCTTTTGCCAAGGAATTGTGTGTGTGTGTGTGTGTGTGTGTGTGTGTGTGTTCAGCAGACTTTCACTTCTCTTCAGTTTCCAACACTGCCTCAGTCCTCACTTCCTGATTCTGCAAAGGCTCAAGGTTAGCCACAAGTAGGACCTTCTCAGAACTTTTCCAAGCCTGTGCACAGCCCTGCATATAAACATGGCCATATATATTCTTAGGAAAATGTCAGACTTTTTCAAAGCCAAGAAAACTTCTTCCAAATTGCAGAAATTACCTCAGAGAAATTGCAGAAATATTGAATTATATAAACATTTAAACATTGGGTTTGTGTTATTATAATCATGTATTAATTGTTCATTCTTATTTTATTATTTGATTTCCAATTATGCAGTTTTGTCACTCTCTGGAGTTAATAATTGCCTTTTTAAAAATTGGGTTAAGTTTGTATGTTTGATTTTCTTGTGTCTTTTGGTCAGTCCTAAATCCCTCAAATATTCTCAATTTTCAATATACACAATACAATATAATTTTCAATAAATTCCACTTATTAAATAAGTTTTCTTCTAGTGGTGATATTCCTTCTGTATTTTTCCATTGATCCACTCTGAACTGTCCACTCTCTAGGGTACCTACACAGCCGTTATCTTAGGACAAATCTTTAAAATGCTTTGTTTTGGGCAATTTTATTTTCTGACTCTTAGCCCTTCTCTTTTCTGGATAATTCATTGTTCTGGTGGAGCTAATCCTGCAGTAACTTCTTGATAAATGGTAGATGAAAGGAAAATCTTTGAGAGTGTTTTTCCCTTACATCTTGTTGGTTTGCTGTGTTTGTGATCGCGATCCCAATGCTGAAAAGCTTAATGTCATCCTGAGTCCTATTCACCACTGAAATATATGAAAACCTTTAGGTTGACTTTTACTAATAACTGGAATCATGAATTTTCATGATGACGTGTCTTGTGTGGGTTTTTATTGTTGTTGTTGTTAAATTCTTTGTTTTCAGTGCTAGGCATGGAAACTTCTAACGTGAAGACATATGTACAGTAATTTAGCTTGGGAAATTTTCTGTTAATTTAAAAAGAAATGCTAGTTTTTGAATCATTTTCTCCCACAATACTACTCCATTTATATGAGTTCCTCTAAATATCTTTTCTTTCTTCCTGTATCTTCCATTTGTTCTACTTTCAGAGATATTTCTTCAACTTTAGCTTTCGATTTCTTTAGTTTTCTTTCCAAGAACTCTTTTTTATTGGTACATTATAATTATGCATAACAGTGGGATTCCTTATGCCATACCGCACTTGCACATAACAGAATCAATCTCATTCTCCAGATACCTTCCCCTTGCTCTGCTCTGCTGGTTTCTCTTCCCAAAACTACTCCTTTGATGTCTGATTGTTTCTGCAAATGGCAACCTCCTAGTTTTGTTTGTTGTTTGTTTGTTTTTATGTTCATGGATGGGCTGTCTTCTCCTTTCTTCCTAAAAATATTTCAGGTGTTAAATAAAACTAAATTTCCCCGAAAAGGCTTCTTCACTTACATACTTGAGTCCTTACACACATACACAACAACAACAACAACAAAGTAGGAGAGGAGCCCTGAAAACTAACTTTTGTACGTAAGTAAACTGAAAAGCTCACTTAGGAATCTTTGTAATGAGTAGCTGAGTCCAGCCAATCAAAGCAGCTAAGCTCCGGTCAGTCTCAGGCCTCCAGTTATTGAAATCAGATCCAAAAGAGGCAAGTGCCAAGCTGGAACCAATGAAGCTTTCCCTCTTCTTTCCTTCTCTTCTCTGTCATTAGGTCCCTTTTTCTGTCCATAAATGGTTTCCAGACCATGTTTCAAGTGGGAGTCCTCCTCAATCAGCTCTGGTTCTGAGGACTACCAGATTGGTGACTCTTCCTTTGCTCCGTTAGACGCTGTTTCCTTGGTCTAAAGCTTTTCCTTTAACATCGGGTTTTTCGTGTACATGTGAAGCTTGCTTTGGTCTTGCATTATCATTCTTCCATTTTCTTTATCCCTATATGTTATGATCTAGGTGTTGAATGTCCCCCAAAGAACCATGTGTTAAAGGCTCTGTTCTCCTGGGTAGCCCTGTTGGGAAGTGTTATGGGCCTTTGGAGGGTGGGAATCTAGTGGGAGATCATTAGGTCATTAGGGGCAGACTCTCAAAGGGGACTAGGGACTCTGGCCCATCCTTTCTCTCACCTTTGCTTCAGGGATGATGAAGTGAACAGTTTTGCTCTGCTACAGACTCCTCACAGGGTGTACTGTCTCACCAGAGGCCTAAGCAATAGGGCCACTCCAGTCAGTCTCAGGACTGGAAACCCTAAAACTGAGAGCCCAACTAATTTTCTCTTCATAAGTTAATTATCCCAGGTATTTTGTTACAGTGAAATAAAACTGACTAATACACTGTGTTAGTTGATTTTATGTTGGAGTCTTCCCTCAAATGCCTGTTGATCCTAGGTGTTCATTTACATTTAAATGCACAGCTCTATGGCTCTATAAAGCTGATTGTCAGCTCTGTGTATGGGATAGGGTTTATGAAAAGGTGAGCTTCTCAGCTAGAAGACCAAGCAAAAAACTGTCTTTCTCACGAGACCCCTGAATAATGACATCTAAGGTCTTTTCCCTAGGATATTCAGTTCTTCCAGGAAAGGTTTCTACCACCTTCTGGTTGGAGTGTATTGGCCTTGCTAACAAATAATTTTCAAGCTTAGCAGAGTTAGAGTATAAAACCCCTGATTTGAGTATTCCTGTCTTGCCTACCACTTGGAATCCTTGAGGGAGTTTGGTTTCTCTAATAAATAAAATCTCTGGCTCACGTGAGGAAAGGGAGTGAGAAAGCAACTGTCTTCAAGGGACCAGGGTAGTCCAGCTGCCCCCAGGAAACACACCTGTCTAATTCAGTGGGAGAAGATCACAAAACCATGCCACTGCAGATCTAAAACCAAGCTTTCCATTTTGTCCCCCACTTACCTTACTCATGTGTCTGTCTCTCAGCTGTGTCTTCTCAGGAGAAAACAAAGTATTATGAGGGACAGGGAAGGAGTTGAGAATTCTACGCTGGCAACTATTTTAGGATATGCTCTATAAATCTTTGATTTCTTGCCATCCATTGTTATTAAGATTTAGGTAAACATTAAGATAAGCAATGGATCCAAATGAATTAATAAACAGACAAAATACACAGAGATAATAAAATAAGAGTTACTAGGGACAAAGCGAGGAGGAGGAAATTAGAAGATGTCAGTGGAAGAATGGAAAGTAGCACACCAATGGAATGAAAAAGTGTATAGATTTCTTGTGTGCTATCAGGAGTGTATTATTGATAGTCAGTAATATTGTATTATATTCAGAATTTTTGCTAAAGAATATTTTGTAGCTACTATATACACACAAATATACACACATATATACTCCTGTGTGAGATAGGAGTTATGTTAATTTGCTACACTACAGTGATTTTTTTTACCATCTATATGTATCTCATAACATCATGTTGTATTCGTTAAATATGCTAATAAAATGTACTTAAACACAGACACATATTTAAAGCATTCCGGTTTTCATCTGTGGAAGGAAGCTACATCTGCATATTGCCCAACATGGTAGCCATTAGCCACATATGGCTGTTAAGCACTTGAAATATGGTTAATGTGAATTATAAAATACAAACTAGATTCCAAAGATAGTACTTAAAAAGTAAAATGCCTTATAAATAACTTATATATTGATTACATGCTAAAAATAATATTTTGGATGAATAGGGCTAAGTAAAATATATTAAGTTTAATTTCACATGTTTCTTCATAAATCTTAAAAAGATTTCCAGAATATTAACAATTACATTATGTGGCTTGCATCTGTGGCTCATGTTATATTTCTAGTGGACACTGGTGCAAAGAATAAGTAGCTATGATACCTGATGTCAAAGAAAGTCCTTTGGTTTGAAGTGAGGTCACATCATGCCCCGATATTGAAGAATATGAGAAACTTGGTCCGTCAGTAGATAATGACTTCCCCTTAGGAGCAGTCCTTCATTTTTATGAGGTCAGAGGTGGGGAAAGCCAAGAAGGTAGGGAAACAGGGATGCCTCAGAATAAACCCTGGCTGGACGGTGAGTGGAAAGAAAGCTTCACTGCCCTCTATATTTCTCATGTGGGCAGCCCTGCCTTGGGGGAGTCTTTATGCTGACTGATTCCTAGCTCTCTGTGACCTGAACTTTAGCGACCCTCTTCAAAAATTTCCCTGCATTGTGACTTATGGGCTCAAGATCAATATGATAAATTTAGGGTTGGGGTGGCACATAGAGCATTCCTCTTGCTAGAAAGTAGATAGACTACAGGTTAGTAAGTCCATGCCATTTAATCATGCTCTGAAAAATAACTGTACATGGTGGTTCGCATGTGGCTTTCCCTAGCAGACAGCAAATCACGATTACCATCCTGATCCTTTAGAAGTGAGCATCCAATAGACAGTGGCTAGAAAAGAGGTAGTCCTAAGGGAGAAAGCCATGGCAGTACCCTTTAACACTAGTAAGTGCCCTTCACATGTCAAAACGTTTGGCAGAACATACTTCTTTTGGACTTGAGCTTGGCTCCCCTGGGTTACCTGCAGCCTGCCATAACTCCCCAACCATGGCCCTCATCACCCCCCCACCACCACCAAGAAATGAGATGGACCTGGTTAGTGTTAAAGAATAAGGAAAGACCTAGAAAGACTTGATCTAAGATAGTGGCTCACACAAAGTGCACGTTCCTTCTGGTTTGCTCTCAGCTCAGAGATGCCCTGGTGTTTTCCCTAGGGACAGGGTCTGCCCCAGAACCTGACAGCTCAGAGGTAGGAGCAGGAGAGAGGAGGGCTCCTCTGCCCAGCAGTCCAGCAGCCCAGGTGCAACTCTCTTGCTCTAGCAGTGCCTGCCCCTCACACCCAACAACACCAGGGTCAGGATTTTGGCGCCCCCTGGCAGCAGAATTCCTAATAGCACAAAGGCAAAGAAAAGCAGCCCCTGCTGCCCAGCCTTGCTCATTCCTGCTGTGCCTGGCCAAGCCAAACTCTGTACTGCAAGCCCTGCATTGTGGGCAGGACAAGTGACAAGTGACACTGAGCAGCACTGCTCCAGTATACCAATCTTAATATTTCCTTGTCCTTTTTTCTGGACCTTCCTCTTGGCTTTTGAGTGTTCCATTGCCCTTCCTACTAATTCTGAGAGTCACGTACTATCTCATAACCCCCCGCCCCCCGCTTTTTAATAGTTTGCTCAACTGCATATGCATTTTGAAACAATAAAATTTAATTTGGGACTATTTTGTTCTTTCTATGTTTTCCTTGATTTTTTGAAATTATTACATCTTTCCTCTATCTAAAGATGCATCCCACTTCTAATTTTTTTTAAGAATTTTTTTATTAGTTGCTCAAGACAATACAATGATCTTGACATATCATACATTTGATTCAAATAGGGTATGAATTCTCATTTTTCCACGTGTACAGATTGCAGAATCACATTGGTTATACATCCCTGTGTATACATACAGCAATCCTAGTGTCAGTTGTATTCTGCTGCCCTCCCTATCCCCTTCTCCCCTCCCCTTCCCTCCCATCCCTATTCTCTACCCATTCTACTGTGACACTTACCTCTCTCTCTTTTTTTTCTTCCCTTCCCCCTCACACCATCGTATATGTATTTTGTGAACCCATGAGGGTCTCCTTCCGTCTTCCGTGCAATTCCCCTTCTCCCTCCCTTTCCCTCCTTCCTCTTTTCCTTGTTTCATGGTAATCTTCTTCTCATGCTCTTCCTTCCTATTCTGTTTTGAGTTACCTCCCTTATATCAGAGAAGACATTCGGCATTTGTTTTTTAGGGATTGGCTAACTTCGCTTAGCATAATCTGCTCTAGTGCCATCCATTTCTCTGCAAATGCCATGATCTTGTTATTTTTTAATACTGAGTAATATTCCATTGTGTATAAATACCACATTTTTTAAATCCATTCATCTGTTGAAGGGCATCTGGGTTGGTTCCACATTCTAGCTATTGTGAATTGTGCTGCTGTGAACATTGATGTAGCTGTGTCCCTGTAGTATGCTCTTTTTAGGTCTTTTGGGAATAGTCCGAGAAGGAGAATAGCTGGGTCAAATGGTGATTCCATTTCCACTTTCCAAGGAATCTCCATACTGCCCTCCAAATTGGCTGCACCAGTTTGCAGTCCCACCAGCAAGGTACAAGTGTACCTTTTTCCCCACATCCTCATCAGCACTTGTTATTGTTTGACTTCATAATGGCTGCCTTTCTTACTGGAGTGAGATGGTATCTTAGGGTGGTTTTAATTTGCATTTCTCTGATTGCTAGAGATGGTGAGCATTTTTTCATGTACTTGTTGGTTGATTGTATGTCCTCCTCTGAGAAGTGTCTGTTCAGATCCTTGGCCCATTTGTTGATTGGGTTATTTGTTTTTTTGTTGTTTAACTTTTTGAGTTCTTTGTATACTCTGGAGATTAGTGCTCTATCTGAAGTGTGAGGGGTAAAAATTTGTTCCCAGGATGTAGGCTCCCTATTTACCTCCCTTATTATTTCTCTTGCTGAGAAAAAACTTTTTAGTTTGAATATGTCCCATTTGTTGATTCTTGATTTTAACTCTTGTGTTATAGATGTCCTATTAAGGAATTTGGAGCCCGACCCCACGAGATGGAGATTAGGGTCAACTTTTTCTCCTATTAGATGCAGAGCCTCTGGTTTGATTCCTAGTTCCTTGATCCAATTTGAGTTAACTTTTGTGCATGGTGAGAGAAAGGGATTCAATTTCATTTTGTTGCATATGGATTTCCAGTTCTCCCATCACCATTTGTTGAAGATGCTATCCTTTCTCCATTGCATGCTTTTAGCACCTTTGTCAAATATAAGATAGTTGTAATTTTGTGGATTGGTCTCTGTATCCTCTATTCTGTACCATTGGTCCACCCGCCTATTTTGGTACCAGTACCCTGCTGTTTTTGTTACTATTGCTCTATAGTATAGTTTGAAATCTGGTATCGCAATACCACCTGTTTCACTCTTCCTGCTTAGAATTGCTTTTGCTATTCTGGGTCTTTTATTTCTCCAGATGAATTTCATGATTGCTTTTGCTATTTCTGCGAGGAATGCCGCTGGGATTTTGTTTGGCATTGCATTAAACCTATAGAGTACTTTTGGTAATATGGTCATTTTAATTATATTAATTCTGCCTATCCATGAACAAGGTATATCTTTCCATCTTCTAAGGTCTTCTTCTATTTCCCTCTTTAGTGTTCTGTATTTTTCATTGTAAAGGTCTTTCACCTCTTTTGTTAGGTTGATTCCCAATTTTTTTTTTTTTTTGAGGATATTGTGAATGGGGTGGATGTTTTGCTTAACCGGAACTAATTCACTGTCATTTGTTCATTTATCCACGTGTCAATCTGTTGAATAAATTCATTATTCTGATTAAGTTTTTCATGGTTGATGTTATTATAAACAATGCTTTGTGAACATTCCCTTACATGTCTCTTGATGCATATATATGCACATCATCCATCTCACAGTGAAATGACTAGGTATACTTATTTTAACTTGAATAGATATTACCAAAATATTTTTAAGGTGGTTGTACTAATTTATGCTGTCAGTGTTCCACTGCTTCATATTCTTGCCAATACATAATGTTAATATTCTTTATCATGTTAGCCAATCTGGTAGGTATGCTGAGGCCTTTTGTTTTTTCAATTTGCTTATTAATAATTCCAAGGAAAGTCAGCACATATATATTTGGGCATTTTCTTTTGTGTAGGGCCTGTTTTCTTGATATTTTTCTATTGGCTTGTTTTTATCATCTTGAGTCTCTAGGATATGAGACGTATCTTGTTCTAGGATATGAGACGTATCTTGATTTCCTTCTATGTGACATTGGTAAGATGTTATGATTCTAACAAATGCAAATGTTCCTGGAAATGTAGTCTAACTTTGATGCACAGGAAGAAAATTATTTTTCTGAACACTTAGTTTCTATATTATCATCTAATGAATAAAAAACATTTCCCTATTTCCCAAACTTGTGAGTTTTTCTTTCATAAATAATGTGAAGTTTTTCCAGTTGTTTTCTTAATTTATTGAAATTATCATAAAGTTCTTTTCTTTGCAGTTATGTACAATGAGGCCTTACTATTATTCTAATCACTGCTTATAAAATTGATTTGGCTGGGGTCTCTTTACTTCCACAGGGTGGTCCCCAATCCACACTGAATCTACAGTCTGCTTTGGAGAATAAGAAGTGGGCATTTCCTGGCTCATGAAGAGTAGAAAGAAGAACAAATATATAGATTAAATACATAGATATATGCAGCACTGTCTACATTTGGGCAATTAATACGTATATAGACTTTCATCTTCTCCAATTTCTGGCAGGTCAGTCTTTTCTGTCCCAGTTAAAAGAGTGTTTCACATTGATTTATTCCCTGAGTCATTCCTTCATCAGATGTTCGCTGGATGCCAGGCATCATTCTAAATACTTGAAATGCATTAGTGAACTGGACGCACTCATGAAGTTTACATTCTTTGGAGGGGAGCACAGATAAGCAGTAGGCATAATGAGTGAAATATATAGTATGCTAGAAGATGAAAGTGCATAGAAATAAAAAATTAGAGCCCAGTTAAGAGGCTTGGAAATGCTGAGGCATTTAAGAATGGGCTGTAGCAGATGTAACGGAGGTTGAAGTTCCTATTTTAAATAAGGTAGTTAGGATAGGCCTCATTGAGGAAGTTAAATTTATCCAAGGAATAAAGGTTTGTTAAAATAATTTAAATTGATCAATGTTCTTTATCACAGCACTTCTCAAGTGTATCTCCCAACTCATCATAAGCTAGTCTTGTCCGTTTGAAAATATGCGCTAAATTTTAATCTATCAAGTTCTACCTCTGTCCCTCTCTTTATAATTGATCTGTAGAATTATGCAGAGCATTTGACCTATAGAGTTTCTTACAGTCAGGATTATGGTGACTGCATACTCAGGTGCTGGTTCAAGATATTCTCTTTTTTCCTGAAATTGGAAGCAGAGGCTTGAGAAGACCTGGGTTGACTCCCTTGGTGGTAGTGTGTTCTTTCATTAGAGAGGTACATATGACTGGTTTTCTACTTTTTATGATATTAGCAGTCATTAATGTTCAATGCCTGTGTCCATTCGATTATTGAGGTTACAAAATCTATCATTTTCTTTTCAATTTTAGTTAAAATACTTTTATAAAGGTATGGTTTCTATTCCGGCCCACATTGTGTAGGACCCCTGCCCACGTGAACCCACCGCCCCAGCTCCCCATCTACTAATGCGGGCTCTCCCAGCCAACTCTATCTTGGGAAACTGAAACTGCTGCCATAGTCCCCTCCGTGTGGTAGCCTCCATCTGTGGACATTGGACAGGGCCACCCACCACACCACTGCACACTAGAGTGCTGCATCTCTGAACAGGCGGCCCATTGCCACCATAGGGCCCGCCCTTGCTGCCCCATTTCTGAAAGCTGTGGCCTCCATCTTGGGACACCTTTGCCATCCTCTTGGGTTACCTTTGCTATCACCACCACCATCGTTAGCTGTGGCAACCTCTATCCTGGGATCCTGGCAGGGCCTAGAAGCTCAATACCAAGGTATCTATAGTCTCCTAACACTCTCCCCTCCATGAAAAAACAAGGGAAGAAAGTGCTCTAAATAAACCAAGATACTACATTAATAGAATCCATGCCAGCACAGTAGAGAAGGAGTTCAGGGTGTACATAATTAAAATGATTTGTGAAGTAAGGATGATACAAGAGAGCAAACATGGCAACAAAATATCACCTCAAGAGCTATGAGAGTAAATACAGGAAGCAAAAGATTACTTCAATAAAGAGAGATTCTGGGGGAAAAACCAGAAATCCTTAAAATGAAGGAAACAATAAACCAAATAAAAAACTCAATAGAAGCTATCACCCACAGACTAGAGAGATCACTTAGAATAAAGAACCTCAGACAATGAAGACAAAAAATATAATCTTGAAAATAAAGTTGATCACAAAGTGAAGATGGTAAGACACCATGAACAGAACTTGCAAGCATTATGGTATAACATGAAAAGACAGAATTATCAGGTAGAGGAAGACACAGAGATACAAAGCAATCTATTCAATGAAATAATATCAGAAAATTTCCCAAACATGAAGAATGAAATGGAAAATCAAAAACACAAGAAGCTTACAGGACACCAAATGTACAAAATTACAACAGATCCACACCAAGGCACATTATAACGAAAATGCCTAGCATAGAGAATAAGGATAGAATTTTAAAGGACACAAGAGAAAAGTATTGGATTACATGTAGGGGGAGACCAATTCGGATGTCAGCAGATTTTTTAACATAAACCCTCAAAGCTAGGAGGTACTAGAACAACATATACCAAGCTCTGAAAGAAAATAGACACCAACCAAGAATCTTATAGCCAACAAAATTAAGCTTCAGATTTGATGATGAAATGAAAACCTTCCATGATAAACAAAAGTTAAAAGAATTTACATCTAAAAAGCCTGCACTATAGAACATCCTCTGCAAAATATTCCATGAGGAGGAAATGAAAAACAATGAAAATCAGCAGAGGGATGAACTACACTAAAGGAAAAGCCAATCAAAGGAGAAACTAAGTCAAGTTAAAAACCAAAAATAAACCAAAATGACCAGGAATACAAGTTATGTCTCAATAATAACCCTGAATGTTAATGGCTTAAACTCATCGATCAAAAGACATAGAGTGGAAGATTGGATTTTTAAAAAAGACCCAGCAATATACTGCCTTCAAGAGACTCATCTCACAGGAAAAGACATTCACACACTGAAGGTGAAAGGTTGGAAAAAAACATACCACTCACATGTACTTCATAAGCAAGCAGGGGTTTCCATCCTTATATCAGATAAAGTAGACTTCAAACCAAAGTTAGTCAGAAGAGATAAAGAAAGACATTTCACACTGCTTAAGGGAATCAAACATCAACAAGACATAACAATCATAAGTATCTATGCCCCAAACAATGGAGCATCTATGTTCATCAAACAAACTCTTCTCAATTTCAATAATCAAATAGACCACAACACAATAATACTGGGTGACTTTAACACACCTCTCTCACCACTGGATAGATCTTTCAAACAACAACCAAAGAAACTATAAAATTCAATAATAAAATCAATAATTTAGATTTAATTTAGATGAAATAAACAAGTGAATACACTTACTTCTCAGCAGCAGATGGATCCTTTCTAAAATAGATGATATACTATGTCACAAAGCAACTCTTAGCAAATACAAAAAAAAAAAAATAGAGATAGTACCCTTCATTCTATCAGATCATAATGAAATGAAATTAGAAATCATGAGAAAAATAAATAGGAGCTTCTCCAACACCCAGAGACTAAATGAACAATAGATAGTAGAAGACATCAGGGTAGAGATAAAAAAAATTCTTAGAAGTAAATGAGAACACTGATACATCATATCAAAATCTCTGGGACACTATGAAGACAGTGCCAAGAGGAAAATTCATTGCATTGAGTTCATTCATTAAAAGAATAAAATGTCAACAAATAAATGACCTCACATTACCTCTCAAATCCCTAGGAAAAGAAGAACAAATCAACACCCAAAGAAGCAGAAGACAGGAAATAATTATAATCAGAGCTGAAATCAATGAAATTTAAACAACAGAAAAAATTGACAAGAAGTTGGTTCTTTGAAAAAATAAATAAAATTGGTAAAACTCTTAGCCACACTAATGAAGAGAAGGAGAAAACTCAAAAATTACTAAATGCATGATGAAAAAGGGGAATATCACAATGGACATTATTGAAATACAGAAGATACTTTGAAAATTTATACTCCAATAAAATAGAAAATCTTGAAGACATCGACAAACTTCTAAAGTCATATGTTCTACTCAAACTGAATCAGGATGATATACACAAGTTAAACAGATCAATTTCAAGCGATGAAATTCCAGATGCCATCAGAAGTCTACCAACCAAGAAAGGTCCAGGACCAGCTGAGTTCTACAAGACCTTCAAAGAAGAACTAATAACAATAACTAATAACTAATAACTCCTCCAATTATTCCATGAAATAAAAAAGGAAGGAACCCTTCCAAACCCATTCTATGAGGCTAGTATCACCCTGATACCAAAACCAGATGAAGACACATCAAGGAAAGAAAACTTCAGACCAATATCTCTGACGAACACAGATGCAAAAATTCTCAATAAAATTCTGGCAAATAGCATACAAAAGCATATTAAAAAGATACTGCACCACCATCAAATGGGGTTCATCCCAGGAATGCAAGGTAGGATCAACATATGGAAATCTGGCCAGGCATGATGCTGCATGCCTGTAATCCCAGAGGCTCTAGAGGCTGAGGCAGGATGAGTTCAAAGCCAGCCTCAGCAAAACCGAGGTGCTAAGCAACTCAGTGAGACACTGTCTCTAAATAAAATACAAAATAGAGCTGGGGATGTAGCTCATGGTCAAGTGCCCCTGAGTTCAATCCCAGGTATTCCCTCCAAAAAATATGGAAATCAATGTAATTCATTACATTAATACACTTAAAGATAAGAACTATATGATCATCGCAATAGATGCAGAAAAACTGACAAAATACAGCACCCTTCATGTTCAAAATACTAGAAAAACTAGGGATTACAGAAGCATATTTCAACATCATAAAGTCTACCCATGCTAAGCCCCAGGCCAACATCATTCTAAATGGAGAAAAATTGAAAGCATTCCCTCTAAAAACTGGAATAAGACAGGGATGCCCTCTTTCACCACTTCTATTCAACATAGCCCTTGAAACTCTAACCAGAGCAATTACATAGACTTAAGAAATTAAAGGGATACAAATAGGAAAAGAAGAACTCAAACTATCACTATTTGCCCACAAGATAATTTTATGCTTAGAGGATCCAAAAAATTCCACAAGAAAACTTCTAGAACTAATAAATGAATTCAGCAACGTAGTAGGATATAAAATCAACACTCATGAATCAAATGTATTTCTGTACATCAATGACAAATCCTCTGAAAGAGAAATTAGGAAAACTACTTCACTTACAATAGCCTCAAAAAACCAAAAAAATACTTGGGAATCAATCCAACAAAAGAGGTGAAAGACCTCTGCAATGAAAACTACAGAACACTAAAGAAAGAAATTAAAGAAATCCTTAGAAGATGGAAAAATCTATCTTGTTCTTGGATAGGCAGAATTAATATTGTCAAAATGGCCACACAACCAAAAGCACTATACAGATTTAATGCAATGGTAATAGAAAAAGCAATCATGATACACACACACACACACACACACACACACATATATATATAATCTTTCCACATGATTTTTTGATGGTTTTTTTGTCTTATTTTGTTGTTGCTTTTAGTGGTACTGGGGATTGTATCCAGGGGCACTTTACCTCTGAGCTACATCTCCACATTTTAATTTTTTTATTTTGAGACAGGTCTCGCTAAATTTCTGAGGCTGATCTCAAACTTGCAATCCTTGTGCCTCAGCCTCCTGAGACAAAGGGATTAGAGGCATGCACCATGGGACCTGGCTTGAGTTAATTTCTGTGAAAGGTATAAGATTGGTGTCTAGATTAATTTTTTTGGCATGTAGATGTTCAGTTGTTTCAGCACCGTTTGTTGAAAAGACTGTCTATTTTCCGTTGAATTCCCTCTGTTTCTTTGTCTACATTTCTGTGGATCAATTTTCAGGGCTTTCTATTCTGTTCCATTGTTCTGTCTGTTCTTTCACCAATTCCACAATGTCTTAATTACTATAGTATTACAGTTAGATTTGAAGCCAGTAGTGTTAGTCCTCTGATATAGTTGCTGTATTTTTAACAATGAGTTGACTCTTCTAGGTTTTTTGCTCTCCAAATAAATTTCAGAATCAATTTGCCAATATCCCCAAAATAAGATTTTAAATTGGATTGCATTGAATGTATAGATCAAGTTAGAAAGAACTCACATCTTGATAATATGTGTGACCCAATGCATGAATGTGGACTATTTCTCATTTAGTTCTTTGATTTCTTTTGTAGTTTTTCTCACAAAGATTTTGTACAGATTTTGTTAGATTTATTCCTGAGTACTGAATTGGGAGGGGGTACTAATTTAAATATTATTATTTTAAATTTCAATTTCCAATTATTTTAAATTTTGGTATTTACAAAGTAACCTGCTGTGTTTTCTTGATTAGGCTGGCTCACTTCTGTTTTAATTATAAACACATGATAAAGTAATGTGGAACCTAAATTATATGTTTTTTTTTTATCTTGAAATATTTCTAAAATTTGCTAATAAATTGTAAGGAACAAAAGATGCCTGAATCTACTTCAAAGAACTTAATCTCAAGTGAAGTAAAATCACAAATAATCAGCAAAATTCTTCATAACTTAGAGAAATGTTTATTTCATGCAAAGCTACATAATTTCCTATATTTTAACAACTAATCATATAAACATTTCAAAAATTCATTACATCACAATAAGTTACAATACTACAAAGGAGCTGCAAGTCAATAAATCTGTCAAATTCAAACTGAGAGAACATTATGCACAGATAAGGCCAATGATGCTAACTTACTTATAGATAGCACTTTGCAGTTTCCCCAAATACATGTTTGAAATTGTACTGAGAATCTACATCTAAAGAGAAAAATAGTTCAATCTACAACCCACTGATCAGATAGGAAAACATCCGTCATTACATATCAGGTAATAATGACTGATTAAAATGAAATTTGGCATCATGCACCAAAAATGAACACAGTGAATGAACATTTTGAAAAATCATAATCAAATGCACATTTGAGAAATTTATCTTTTATTTCATCTAATCAACTGAATTAGAAGAAGGCAAAATAACAAGCACTTTATTAATGCAACATGGAAATTAGCCTTTTGGTATACTTTGCTTGGATATTGGTATATACAAAAACATACTGAAGAGATTGTGGGAATATTTCAAATCCACATTAGACTACTGAAGCTTAGAATTTATTGTCCTAAGGAAAAGGGTCTGGTCAGAACTTATTTGAGAAATAGTTTTAGACATTTTAAAAGCAAAACTACAATTACTTACAAAAACATTTATAAAAATTAAATACCATGAAGTAATAACATCAATATTAGAGTTCTTTTGTATTTTTCAATGCTATAATATATAAATATATGTTAGGGTACAGTAATTTTAAAAGCAAGTCCACATATTCTCTACATTCTAAAATGAGAAAATCCTTCAAGTTGGTTTCAAAATATGGACAAAAACAAATCCATTGGATTGCTTTAAAAAATAAATACACAGTCTCTCCCCTACAACTTAATATGCTAAGTAGGGAAGATGCTAGTCACCATTCTTGTGATAAATACAGATGTAAGTATATAGGTTGATAAGATTTATGTCAATAATATCAACTCTAAATAGTGCTGTACAGTTTAATAAATTATGACTTTACATGTCTGCCACAGTAAGCCACTCTTTCTGTTCTTTTGCACCAAGTACAGTAAAATTTTCCTTTTACAAAATGATTTTAGATGAAGATAACCACAAAAGAAAAGGTTTTTTTCTGGGGGGGGGGGAGTGCTAATTTTTCCCAAAGAACGTATCACAAACAAATGTCTTTTAGAACACCTATGAAAAGAGAAAAATGTGAATAGTCTTTATTAAGAAATTTAAAATTATAGCAACACCTCAGTTTACCTCAATAGACAAATCTTTTGAAAATGGCGGGGGAAAATTTTTAGTTAAACCAGGCTAAGCACAGAAAGAATGTTCCCTTTGCAATAGAAAAAATAGGATCAGACTCATGTCTGTCCTGCTAAGAGAGATGACTCAAAAGGCCTGATTCTAGGAGCTGGAGAAGTGGGTTGCACCGCCTAGTTTCCCAATCTTCTTGAAAAAGCCTCTGAGTTGAAGTACCCTACACAAAGGGGAATTCATATGGAAGATGCCTCTTATATTGTTTCAATTATCCTAAGGAAAGTTTTAATAATTTATATTATTTATGAATCACTTTTCATGAAAAAGGTCACAAGGTTCTTAACGTTTTGGGGTTTTTAAATTTGGAAATCCATTTCCTATGCTAAAACTTACTGAAAACAATTCATTTTACTGAAGTACTCTCCTTGGTGACCTAACAGACAACACACTGAGCCAGCATACTTCACATTTACATCCAGATGTTGCTTAGCTATCTAGCAAAACCTGTTTCACTACTTTAAGTACAATACTGTTATTTCAAGTAGTGTGATTTGTAGTCAGAAGTAGTTCCTTTTGAGTGTACTGCTCATCAAAACAAATTTACACAAAAACAAATAGAAGAAAAATCTGTCAACACACTGAAGTCATACTAGAAAGAGGTCTCAGAAAGGAAGACATAAATAAAATGAGAAAAGGAGGCAGAAAAGAAAGACAAAACCCTAAATACATTTACTTCTTAACATTTAGGATTTAATATAATACGATCCATTATACTTTGGAGTTCAAGTATGCTAACATGTCTCAGGACAAATTTTGTCTCTTAGTGCAAAAATACACTTTCCCACTCAAATCACAAGTACAAAACTTAACCTTACTAAACAGTGTGAATCCTAATAGAGAGTTTATTTTTCTCTTTAATATAGTAATCAACATATCACAAGAACATTCTGTAAACTCATTAAAGGTATAAAAAATGAGATGTGTTATTAAAGAAAAATGCAATTTTTTCATTAACATGCTGAAACATAATTTTAAAGAAACATACACTGACTTTTCCTTTACATTGATTTGGGTATACATTCTGCGTAAATTTTCGAACTGATGATCTAAACAAAAAGTAGAGGCCAAAAACAAATAGCAGCATTTATTTCTGAATGTTTGGATTATTGAATTGTTTGATTTATTCTTTTATAAAGCGAAAACCTTTAATGTTTTGATTTAGCTATTACTACTTTTGTGAAGTGAGGGCCTTCTGTGTGATGCAATTATTGTAATGCCCTTATTTTCATTTGGTAAGAGAGCCAATTTTAATAATTAGACTATCTCTTAAGAATTCTTTTTTTACAAAATGCTCTATTGATAACATGTTATTTAAGTAGTAAAAAAAAGTTAATTAGTTAATTACAGGTGATTAAGTTAAAAGTTAATTATAGGTGATTCATGAAAATTACAGATTATAATTACTTTCTGCAATGGTTACTTTGAATTACTGGCTTGTAGAATAACCATACCTAATAACTATCTAAAAAAAATAATAATAATTTAGAAAATTCTAACCAGATATTTATTAACATGTAAGAAAGACATCAAAAAGTAATTGCCAGAGGGCTGGGGATGTGGCTCAGTGGTAAAGCACTTGACTGGTATGCATGAGGCACTGGGTTCGATCCCAGGATACTTAAAAAAAAAAAAAAAGTAATTGCCAGAAATACTTTTTTCAAGAAGTGCATTTTGTATGTAAAGTAGATGAATTTGGTTGCAGTATTTTGCAACAGATGTCATTATATGTTAATAAGCTTCTCAAAATAGAAAAATGTGCCAGGCATGGTGGTGCACACCTGTAAGAGGTGTGGGAGGGTTGGGAGGCTGAGACAGGAGAATCGCAAGTTCAAAGCCAGTCTCATCAATGGTGAGGCACTAAGCAACTCACTAAGACCCTGTCTCTAAATAAAATACAAAATAGGGCTGGGGATGTGACTCAGTGGTCAAGTACCCCTGAGTTCAAACCTTGGTACCAAAAACAAAAACAAAAAGGAAAAAATTTTTGCAAATACCATGGGTTTTCTACACAAAGTGGTTTAAAAAAATATTAACTTAGACCTCCAGAAATGAACTGAGTCTTTAGGGGTTAAATCATTGTCTTCTGAACTCAAATTTACCCAGCAAAAGTAACTTTTGTATATGATTGTATACAAAATCCTATAAGATAAATTCTGCTTTAAAATTTGAATACTCTGGATCACTGAAACAACCATGAATTATTTTGGAAATAATTCAAAAGTCATAATTGAATATATACTATCTGCAAAGTATATGTGTATACATATATGCTTCAATTATTATAATGATAAAAATTTAATAGTAAAGGAAAGAAGTAAGATTCCTTTATATATTCTTATCAATTTACCTTAGGGTGCTATAAAAGATAGTATAATAGTAAATGGAAATTTTCTTTTTTGTTTCTACTTGTACAACAGCATCAGAATATCATGAAAAAACTTGATGAGAAACAACATTCTGCTAAGGAAAAATATTACAAAGTGAACCAAACACTAAAGAATAAAACACAATTTTCATGGGACTTCTGATGAATTAGTCCAAAAAGAGTTTTTTTTTTTTTTTTTTTGCTCTGTGGACTTGTGGTCTTCTGTGTAATAATGAGAAATCAGACCTCTTTCTGGGAAGATCATTTCTACCATGCAACACCTTCAAGCACCACTAGGAAAAATAACATAGCTAACAATTTGTTTTTGTCTTTCTAAATTCCAGTGCATAATCATCAACTCAATTTCCTCACAATAGTTTTGTGAGGTAGATCTGTAGATAAACAGCAGTGTCATCTTCAATTGCAAATGAAGAAATTGAGGCACTGAAAGGTCACATGATCTGCCTAAGGAAAATTCTGAAATTACAAATGGTATTAAATTACTGCTTCTGGCCTACTGCTCTCAGACCACACAGCACAATTAAAAAAAGGTATAGGTGTCCTCCTCAGGCGTGATGGCATGTGCCTGTAATCCCAGAGGCTCAGAAGACTGAGGCAAGAGGATCACAAGTTCAAAGCCAGCCTCAGCAATGGCGAGGCACTAAACAACTCAGTGAGACCCTGTCTCTACATAAAATACAAAATAGGGCTGGGGATGTGGCTCAGTGGTTGAGTACCCCTGAGTTCAATTCCTGGTAACCCCTCCACCCAAAAAAAAGGTATAGGTATAGGTATCCTCAAATAAGCAGTCTCTATGACCTTCAATTAATAGTAAATATATCCACTGATAATTATTTTAAAGGGACCAAATATCAAAGATTATAAAAACACAAAGATTAAAAAAATCAGATAATTAGGATGACGCACTGTTTTTTTCAGTACCTGCATAGAACTGTCTTTAAAACATTACATGATAACACTCATTAAAGAGAGAAATGAAAATTTTAAATTTATGACTCAAGAAAAGATTAGCTTCAAGAAACATAGAGCACATTATTAGGATGACCATATAATTCATCTTCAAATGGACACAGCTGAGAGTGAAAGTAATAATTACAAGGATAATAGGTATTAAACTGAAACTTGATCTGGGCAAGCTCAAGTATGGTCATCAAATATAGCATGGGATTTGAAATATTGTACAAATATTTCAGTGCCACAAAAACTTCTCTGCCAAGCATGTTACATTTAATCATGTTCACTTTGCAATAAAGCTATGATGTTTTAAAATAAATATCTAACTTTGACTTAAACAAAAAGATTAAAACAAGCAATTGAAAATAATAAGCATGTTTAACCAACAAGTTATTATTTTACATTTTCATTCTAATTCAGTTTTCTGTTTTCTATAAACCACAATTTAAGTGCTAGCAATAAAAGTAAATGGATTCATTTCTTAACCTTTGAATAACCAGATTTTTCTTTTTAAAAAGTGTAAACAGGCACCTTTAAATATGAGAGAATTTTTGGAACTCTTTGGTTATTAAAACAAATAAAACTATTCACCATTAATGCTTAGAATTTCTCCTTCAATGGAAAAATCAACACTGAAATCAATATACTAAATGCTAAAAGTAAAAATTTCTCTCTTAAATGAAATTGTTTTACAGAGGAATACCAAAATCATAAAAAATTCCATTTACTACAAGGACTGAAAGAATACTGTATTACTTGATTAGAGTATACATCCTAAAGACACTAATGCTATCAGTTGAATTATAATTTTAGTAATACATGCAAAAATCTCCACTAATTTACACACAGCCTTGAAAAAGAGCTTTTTTACATTCAGTTATGTCTGATAAGCAAGTCTTATTTTAAGACATAGGTTTTGAGAATATGGTTATTATCTGAGGTCTCCACTCATTTATATTTCTTTGGGAAATATAGGTTGAACATACTTTTTAGAAACAGCAAAAATATAATCACAATAATAAAACTGTATAATATTATTTAGTATGACTTATGGCTTTCTTGGACCTTTAATATAACTCTCCTGAAAAAAAATAACTGAAACAAACTGGATTACATGTTCTCAACATATACTGATCTTTATCATGAATTAAATCCTTCTATTGTGACCGTATTCCTAAGGCAGACACTTAGGGAATGGTGCAATAAATCCTAATAGAAAAGATGATACTCTAACTCAGGGAACAATAAACTATTATTACTAAGATGTAATTAATTCTCAGTGCCTTTTTGTTGTTCTGATATTTCACTGAGAGTACAGAGGAAATTCTGTGGCACAGAGATGTTCATAAAGACTGAACTTATGTTTTGACCTTCATTAGTCATTGCATGAATTTTTCCAGACTTTAGACATCATCAAATATTATGCTGGAAGACATTGAGAGATATCGTCCACCAGGTTGATACCTAAAAGATGAACATAAAGAAATGATCTGAAGCATCAAAAATAATAAAGACAGAAAAATGAGAACACATTAAAAGGAACTGACTATATAATTGGTAAGTACCATAAAATCTATTCAGTAGCTGAAAGCAGGAACTTACCTTCCAAGTGTATTATCCAAAAGGACTTAATTATAAATCAACCAGCAACTGTCTTAGAGCTGTATAATACATACATGTAGATACATGTATGAAAGAGTGAAGGATATTAAAAAATGGGGAAGGGATGCAAGACACATCCAGGAAATTAATCAATTTCATAACCACTCTTAATTGTTGAATATAAATAGAATATTCTAGGTTTTTTGCTATTTATAGGCAATATGGTAAATATCTTTATGCATGTGGTATTTTGCTTTTATTATTTTCTCATAGAATACTTGCTAATGGAACAGCTTCCAAAGTAAAAGTAGAGTTTGCTCTATTAGAATGAATGCTTGACTTGACATTTAGGCAAATTACTACAATGCCTCTCTGGATTTAAATATAATTGGATTTTAAACTAAATATAAAATGTTAAAGTTCTTAGAATCATGTCTGACATCAACACATAATCTTGCAGTTGTGGCTAAATATAATACGCTTAATACATAGAAATGTCAGGAACAGACATAATATTGCTATGATTATTTATATATTTCAATTTTTCTTTCTTGTTTATAATACCACTTGTATACTTGTATTATATGAAAACACCAATTTACATTATCATTAATGAATACCTTAATGTTGTTTAATACATAACAGCATCAGAGGGTATAAAAAGGTTTCAAAGGTTACCAATATGCTTTTTATTAGTAGTAAAGATGTACTATGTGTGTGTGTGTGTGTGTGTGTGTGTGTGTGTGTGTGTGTGTGTTGCTTGGTGTTAAAAAACAGGACCTCATACATATTAGGCAAGTGCCCTACCCAATGAGCTATGTCCCCAGCCCAATTTATATATCTTTTATGTTTATTTATTACTTGTTTTCAACTTTCTCAATCAGTATGTTCCTAAAATTTCAGAGGAATGCTAGAGCCAAAAGGACTCAGCCAAAACTTACCTTCCTGATTCAGATTCAAGAGGATCATCAGTGAATGTTTCTGCATTAAAATCCAAAGGTTCTGCATCTTGGAGAAGTTCTATTCGGTCCCTTTCAGTTTTATTATTAGCTCTGGTATATTTGGATGCTGTTCAAAAGAAGAAAAAAATGTCTACTTCCCTATCACCTTTTAATTTGTGGGTCACAGTCTATAGATTCACAGAAAAAAAAAAATCAAGATTATAAAGGAGCCAGATCTTGATTGTGAAAACAAATAACATAAGAAAAGATAACTAATGGTTCTTTAAAAATCAGATTAAAATTGCAAACAGTATAATAGAATGTAATAACAAAAATTTCTCCAGTCTTGTAGTTAGATCTAGCTGAGAGGCAGATCTGGTACAAAGACTTAAATAGTATGAATCAGAGTTACTATTTAACTATGATATTGTAATAGGGAATTGTTCATTATCAAATCAAGTTCCAGTTGCTTTCATAGTGAATCTCATTTTTTTGGCTAGACTTTACAAGATAATAAACTCATCCTTTTAAAGAAAGGCCTTAGTTTTCTTCCCATGAGGTAAGAGTATGGGTGATACTGGCCAGCAAAAATAAAATTTGAGTTCCATATTTAATTCGAAATTTTCTAGTAACTGCATTAAAAAGTAAAAATACAAAGATAAAATGAACTTTAATATGTTTAATTTAATCCAATATATTCAAAATGTTATCAACATGGGGCGCCAGCCACATTGCAAGTATTCAATGGTTACATGTGGCTAATAGTTATCATACTAATCAGTACAAATCTAGAGAACTAATTCTTCCTTTTCTACATAAACGGAAATTTCTTTCTTTCTTTTTTTTTTTTAAAGCAGGAAGCATTGTAGTATATCTTTATGTATTTATTTGAGGTGCTCAGAATGGAACCCAGGACTTCTTGCATGCCAGGCAGACACTCTTACCATTGAGCCTCACTCCTACCCCATAGATGTGGATTTCTACATAACAACTTAAATTCTCACAATGTTGTTGTAAATCTAATCTAATCCAAATAGATTCAAAACAACTTCTAATATAGTTTATTTAAAAAACTTAAAGCACACTATCCATATTTTACATTTTTGTCATCTCAGACTCAGCTTTAAAGGAAGTCTTTGTCATGTTTCTCACTCATTCATTCAGCAAATTATGGTTAAATACCACATTCCAGGTTTTTCTCTAGTTCATCTAAGGCTTTATGCCTCTCTCCTCTTAACCATTCCCCTGTACTCCCAGATCTTTCCATTCTATAAACTTCTACTCAGTGGTAAGAGTTCAAAATTTCTTTACAGATTCCTCTATTTCCTAGCTTTAACTAAAACTCTAGCCCTCTCCTTCTTAATTCTACCCTATATATCATTTAAATAAACCCTTTTCTTTTTATCTTCAGGATCACTGCCTTATTTTAGGCCCTCCTTGTTTCTTAACTGCATTACTGTAACAGACTCTAAAAAGTTTTTTATGGTTTTTCTTTTCTGAAAATTATGGCATCAAATGATTGATCTTTATCATGATTCATCTTTATCATGCTTCTTCCCAGATTAAAATCTTACCTTTAGGATAAAATCTAAACTTTTGAGCATGACAGTATCTGTTCCTCCAACTATCTCTGTGGCTTTCTTTCGTATCAGCCAGCTTATGCTCAGGCTGCCATCACAGAGAAAGACATGCATACTTCTAAAGTCTCTTTCATGTCCCTATGTCTTGCACTCATTCTGATTAGAACACCCTTTACCTAGCTAAATACCATTCATTCCTCAATGTTCAGACAAATGTTTACAGAAATATTTTTGTATTACACAACTCCTTTCCCAAGACAGAACTCTTTTTCCATTTCCCTAGGTGGGTTCCTTCAGCACCATGTGTACACCCTTCAGTAATAACTCTCCTGACAAATCTAAATATTACAAATAATCTATAATTAAAATGTTGCTGACATTCCCATTTGCCTCTTATGTATAGTTTCCATCTGGAGAAATTCCCACCCCCCCCCCCTCTGTTCATGCACATTATCCAATCTTTCTATTAGATATTTTAATGTACTAATTCATTCTACAGTCTAATAATTCCAACACTTGAGCTGCTTCTATGTCTAATTTGTTGAATATTTTATATTTTAAAGATGGCTAATATTTTCTTAGTTCCTTGTGTATTTCATAATTTTGGTTAAATGCCAGACATTTTGTATAAAAGAAGAAATTAAGATAAATAACTGTTATGTGCTCAGAATGGGTCATCTTAGTATTGTAGGATTGAATCAATTTAATCTGTATTTAATCTGGATTTGGACTTTGTTGTTGCTTTAGTTCCCTTAAATCTCCACAGATTTCACATTTCTCCTGCAATGAACTATCATTGCCTCATACCTGGGAGGGCCCCAAGTTGTTAGATGGTTTCTCTCAGTATTCTTTTCCACCTTCATATTTCAGCCACAGAGGGGGTTCTCCATTTTCTACTTCTCCAATAGTAGCCTAACGTTGTGTAAAACTTCTTGTTGGGCTCAGCTTTCCTGCCCAATCCTCAGTCTTAGGCAGATTTCTGTGCACTGAGGCCTCAGTGGTGGGGCTCCTTCAGCAACATCATATCTCTCCCAGTGACAGACTTTGCCTTCTACACAGTACAAAGTCCTAGACGGAAATAGGTTTCTTGGCACCTTCCCAGGGGCAAATGGTTTCTGCCTTATGTCAGTACAGAGTCAGCACTATGGGAAAGTTTCTTAACACATACCAGTGACTGATGGCTTCTGCCTGGTATCAGTTCTTTGCTAAATTATAAGCATCATGAGGACAAGAAATGTACCTTCTCTTTATCAGTGTATATATGGAAAGTACCTGAATACAAGAGTCAGCCAATAAACAATTGTAAAACCAGCTGAATACCCACATCTACAAAAAAAAAAATCAAGGTAAATAATAGAAACAAGTACCTGCCTAACACATTGAACAAGTGCTTTTATATTTAGGTTAGTATACTTATAGTATTCATTTGATGTCTTAATTTCTCCTTTTCCTACCAAAATGCACATTTGAGTTTACCCTTCCTTGTATATACTAAAGAATGTGAAAAAGGAAAGTCACTGCAGATGCACGTTTACAATTCTACAGAGACATTTCTGGAGGGGAATCCTAACTATCAGTCTCTATGCAAGTAAGCACAAGAAAAATATTTTAAAGCAAACTAGAAAATAAACTACTTACACCAATTGGTATTGATATCTGAGAAATTTGACTCTTTTGGGTCAGGATGAACATTTCTGTTTCTAGTGGAATCTTCTCTATTATGTCCATAACGTTCTTTCCATTCCTAGAAAAGAAACATAAATTAATATATAACAAAAGAACAGAGAATATTTCATCAGTGTCAAAAGTCTATATGCAGGGTAATATAACAATCATTTTCTCTCAGAAATTTATTAGTAATAGTATAATTGCCATAGTGCCTTTAAAAATCAGATACTAAGCACTAGTGTTTGCCTAGCATGCACAGTGCCCTGAGTTCAATCCTCAGTACCTTAAAAAAAAAAGCCAATGTTTTTATCTTCACATGATTTATTAAAACTAGCCTCTATAAACTTTAATCTTTTATTTTCAGAGACACAGACAAAGGTTTATTTAGGAAAACAGAGACACATTAAAGGGAGAATGTAGGCCATCTCCAGAGGGAGATACAGCCTATAAACTTTAATTCTTAACGAAAACATTTAAAGACACTTGCCAGCTATGATTATGTTAAACTTTTATTCTAACTAAAATTTGAAACAGTGTTCCAATAAACTTGTGGACTATGGAAAAACTATGAAATTATGTGATTAAGATTCTAATAAAAATTTCTTTCAAATTCACTACAAATGCTAGAGACCTGAAGTAATTTTTGATAGTATAATTAAAGTTGATTCACATAGAATTGTGAGTTATATGTAGTAAAGTCACATTAACTGAGATTCCATTAATTAAATTCTTAGAATTGAAATGGCTATTCAAGATCACCTGATTCAACCTTCCATGTAATACAGGGACTCATTGTAAAATATCCATGCCAGATGCTTTTTAGCTCTTCAACTAGATAATATCATTTTCTATGTTTGGGCAGCCTATTACAATTTTGGTAAATTGTAGAAGTCAGAAATTCTCATAGAGAAGTGAAATCTACCTCCTGTACCTTCTACTCTTTGATTCTAGTATTCTTCTACTTTTCTGAAATAAAGAACAAGTCTCCCCTTCACATGACATACACTAAAATATATCAGCATAAACACAATCAATTATTAAAAATTTGTGGAAACCATGAATAGATTTTCTCAGTTTTTGTGTTTTCATTCTAGGAGGAGGTCTGTTTCCTCAGCAAATACTAAAGAAAAAATTAAGGAGGAAAAGAATTAATGCATTATTACAAAAATGTAACAATTTTAAAGTAATCCAAACCACTTTATTAGGAAGACTACATGAATTCACTCATTCACTCAACAAATATTTACTGACTACATGCCTTAGATGAGAAACTGCTTGATGTTGAATAAGAAATAATTTATTACTAATGATATTTTAGAACAAGTCTGACAGGAAACCTAGCATGTGTATGTAAAAGTAATAAAATTCTCCTCCTTTAACAATACATCCTATGCCATATTCCCACTGCTCTTCTGTCTTCAGCTAATTATTACAATTCTTACAATATTTCACATTAATCAATAGGTTATAACAATGTAATAAATATTGTACTTACTCTTCTTCGATTTTCACCTTCTTCTTGCCTTTGCCTTTTTCTCTTTTCTGGAGATAGAAAAAGAGCCTCAAATTTGGTATAATATGGTTTAATCAGACATAGAGTAAAATGAAATAAAGATATCAGTCTATGACCAATATTTCTTTTAAATAACTACAAAATCAAACGTAATAAGTCATTTTTAGAAAGGACTTGAGAAGTAACCTAACCACACAGGGCTCATTTTCTTTATATTTGGTGAAGATGGCCATGTAGTCTCTGTCAAATAGCTTTAGTGAAGGAAAACACTTTTTCCTCATGATGACCTGAAATTTGTTTCTCTGTAACTTTTTTTCTTTTTTAGTCCTATCTTCTAAACTAAGTTCATATTTCTGTTCTTTCTGTATAAGTGTTTTTCTCTTGTTACTCTTTTCAGGTTATACACTCACCCTTTTGGGTCCCAATCTCCCCTAGAATATGCTCTAAAAGTGTAAAATTCTGGCTATCCTCTTAACATTTTCCAATTCATCAATCTTATTTGTAAAAATCTTACTCAGGACTGGACATGATATGCCAGATGAGTTCTAATTAATGCAGAAAGCATTATATCAACTAGACATTCCCTTCTTTTAAAGCATGTGAAGGCTATGCAAGATAATTTTGGAGTATATCTAAGAACCAACGTTCTAAAGTCTATGCTTTTCCCACTTTCCCATCATCATCTGAACATCAGTAAATTTAATACTTTCAATTTTGAGAATAGGTTCTAATAGACTGCTATATATATTCTAACAGTACTAACATTCTCACATTAATAATCATTATATTCTTTAAAAAAATACTCTTGGTTGAATGATTTCCCAAGTAGTTATCAAACTGATAGTTTTTTAAATAAATGAATTTTATACTTGCATAGACCTTGGCAAATATGTTTCAAGGCAAACGTGAAAACAACTAAAAGATAATACAAATGTGTTATGTAATTGTAGACATACTTTAGAATGCAGAACTTATTAAACAATTATATTTCCTAAGAAAGCTGTGTGTGTAGATTTTTAGCTAAAAATTTGTAAACTTCTAATTGCTGAAAAGAGATTTAAAATTATTTACAAATTATACAAACATTAATTTTGTACTTTGAATCTTAGTACTTAGCATTTTCCCTTCATTTACTTTATTTATTTTCACATTTGAATCAAATGGGGTGTAATTTCTCATTTTTCCAAGTGTGCAGAATCACATTGGTTATACAGACACGTATATACATACAGCAATACTAGTGTCTATTTTATTCTGCTGCCCTTCCTGTCCCCCCTTCCCCATCCCTCCCCTCCCATCACTTCTCTCTACCCAATCTAATGTGACACATTTCTTTTTTTTAAATCTTACCTCGTCTGATTAATTCTTTTCCTTCATCAACTAAATCTGATGTCATATCATTATCACCCATGAACTGCTGGAAACCAAGCAGATTCAAACAACGGGTTCCCAAACTAATAAAAGTAGATTTTCAAAAAGACAAGCATTATTTTACATTGTAAATATTTAGGTAAACTTTTCATTAGCACTGTCACCCCCAAAGAAGCTTATGCTTCATTTTTAGTTATCATGGCAAGTATGTAGTATTACATCCGTCATTCATCAAGAAGCACTTGTTTCACTTTCTGAAACTTAAGTCCAGTACTTCACTCACTAGGGGTTATTATACCCAGATTTCTTATGGAAGCAAACTAGGTTAGGCCCTCAGCATATCTTCAGAAAACAATTATACCAGGATGCTAAATAATGACTATCATACAAGAACAACTTATTACTTTCAAATAACAGTTTTACAACTGAAATGCACACATAAAACCTGCATTTTCAAATGCAGAATATTCTGGTTTAGAAAGTCTTAAATATGCAAATTGATTTTAATGTTCTATTTTTCTTCCTGAGAACGAGTCAGTTATATTTAAATTTTTAAAGTTATATATTGTAAAGTAATCTACGCCTTATCTGTGGGCTTTTACCTCAGATTTTATTTGCTATTTACTTTAAATCTGATTGTGGTGCAGCACAGAAGTACTAGTACTCTGAAAGCATGGTACACAAGGAAGGCAGGAATAGATGGAAAGGCAGAATTAATATTGTTAGTATTATGCATGAGACAATTTACAGATGTTTTTATTTAATTCTTACTATAACCCTAATGTAAGACTGGAAGACACCGCACCACAGGACACAGATTACCAAAGAGGTTTCCGCTTTATTACAAAAGGCTGTGTGTTTATATAGGTCTAAGGAGAGGTAGCAGGGGCTGAGGTAGATAACAGGTCGCCCGTTTATTGGCAAGCTCTTCCATATGTCAGTTCCGGAGCCCAAGAAGTTAATTCTAATTGGGGCTAAGGCTTCCCACCAGCAGGGTTTGAACATTGGTGCCGGCGGGAACGTTTCGCGCCAGTGAAAGAGACAAAGAGGGGAAAGAGGGTCGTTAGACACCATGTTGGGGTTTTTTTCTGGGGTGATGCCGCCATTATATGTTTTCCCAACACCTAAGAAATAAATATCACTTTTCTGATAAGGAAACAGGCCCATGGAGTTAAATTGTTTGCTAAAAATCTCTTAATAAATGCAGAGCTGGGACTTCAATCCAAGACAAAAATTTTAAAAGTGCTTGTTTTATTACATTTAGTTCTCCGACTTGTTTACTGATGTGCTTTAAAAAAAAAAAAAAAAAAAAAAATATATATATATATATATATATATATATATATATAGACACACAGTATCTTTATTTATTTTTGAGGATCAAACCCAGTGCCTCATACATGTGAGGCAAGCACGTTATCACTGAGCTACAGCCCCAGTCCCTGATGTGCTTTTAATTGCAGAAACCTGAATTCCAGAGGCAAAAGGGGAAGAAAGAGGCAAGGATGAAAATTAAGTGTATTAAGAAGGAAAAACAGGTAGTTGAAGTGAAGATCTACCATTTACATTAAATGTGTAAATATCTGGCTAATTCAGAATACATATGCATGTTTCAATATAAAGAATATTTTATACAGATTACCATTGAGTGAAATTAGGCTTTCAGGTAGATAATTATGTTAATTCTGTGACTTTAAATACTTCCTTAACCTCTTCATATCTTTGGAGGGAATGAGAAGCATGAAACTAGTTTCTGGAAAGGTCTTTGTCTAAAGTGCCAGGAAACAACCTAACTCTGTCTGGGCAAATAAATCTGAACATTATCTGTGGGTCTGGCTTTTCTGCTCCTAGTATAAGAATTAAACTGTGACAGCACTACAAATGAAAATGGACCTATAAAGTCAAGTTACATATAAGTGTCAGTAAGATATCACTTCATACATTTCTATAACACAATATTTATTTTATGAGATAATTTAAAAATTGAGGAATATGACTTTTTTTTTTTTAGTTCTAAATGGGTACAATACCTTTATTTTATTTATTTATTTTTACGTGGTGCTGGGATCAAACCCAATGCTGCACATGGTAGGCAAGAGCTCTCTAGCACTGATCTACAACTCCAGCTCCTGATCTCTTACTTAAATATAAAAAGACATTCAATGTTCATCCCAACTCCAGAAAAACACTTTTAATAATTCTTTTTAATTTTTAGACATAATGATTCCTTTTAAGATTTTATAGTAGACAGAGTACTATTCTACTCCTTATCCCTTGATCCATATAATCATCTCATCTCAAAATACTAATACTTCTAACATAACTACTGACATGAAAATACATCATTTATGTATCACAAGTACTTAATGTTCCACTGATAGTTTTATAAGTTTTTAAAATGAATAAGCATATCATCAAAACTTAGTTTTAGACATACAAAGTATGATTAGTCTCTTCTTTTAATAATTCATTTTTGAATTATAAATTTGTTTTTGTCCTTTCTACCTTAAAGGAAAAACTCAAAATATCAGATTTGCTATCAGTTGTTATTAACAACATAATTTAAACTATAGTCTTTGTGGGGCATGGTGGCACACGCCTGTAATCTTGGCAACTCGAGAGGCTAAAGCAGAAGGATTCCAAGTCCGAGGCAAATCTCAACAACATAGTGAAGCCCTAAGCAACTTAGTGAGACCATGCCTCATAAAAAATAAAAAAATACAAAAAAAATGGATGTGGCTTAGTGATAAAGAGCTCCTGGGTTCAATCTTATGAGAAGATAAAATATAAATACCTTTTAAAATTCAACAAAGAATTTATTTTAAAAAATATCCATTTATTCTTTACCTATTAGTAAATATTATTTACAATAACTATGTAGTGATATTGGAAAATTTAAATGAAAAACAGGTAGACAAATGTTGTTTTCATTAGAGAATCGAACTGATTAACATTAATAAGACATTTTTGCTAAAGTGATATTTTGGGTGTGTTGTGGAACACTTACACAGAGAGGGCAGACAGAATACATACAATATAGGGTGCAGATACCTGACATATGAAAGCAGATAAGATAGGGTATGAGAAGTCACACACAACTGTCTATTAACTCCTTTTGAATTCCAGCCAAGATTCCACCTTTCTCTCTAATCTCACAAAAGAAAACTAAGGGAGAATTTCTTCCATAACCCTATGTTTTTTTCCTGACTATAATTGTTCCTCACCCGACCTTTTGCACTGACCATGACCTGAGGAATCTAGAAATCCAGCAATAATTATCTGGAAAGCCCTAAATTATGTTATTGGAAAGAAGCTGGACAAGCTGAAGGGTTTTGTAAGCTATACTGGCTGTCGGTGTCAAAGATCAGGATTTAGAAGTTAATATTCTGTAATTAACCCTACCATTGTGTAGCCTGAATAACTAGTAAAATAACTCTACCTCCTTTTTCTTTAAAATGTCCTCATAGGAAGAACCAGACCTGATCACTCAAGCAGTCCCTTCAAACTATCCCAGCTCCCCCAAAACCAAAATAAAGCAAACAACTAAAACCCAACCAATAAATGTTTTTTAAAGTTTTAAAAAGAAAAGATACCCAATACAACTATGAATATGAGAAAAGTAATGTTAAGCTTCTTACCTAAAATAAGTAGCAATGCAGAGAATTACCACTAACATAGGATAATATATATAGAATCCATCTGCAATAAAGGATAAAACTTTCATGGAACCCATAATCTGAAGAGCAAGAAAAAAGTAAGTTAAATCAGCATAGTTCTATATTTTTCATTCCTTCTTGTCATTAGAAAATTTACCTACAACCATAGTCAGATTAATAAACTGAATTTATCAAAAAATAGAAGCAATACACTAAGCGGTCAAATTTTTAAAAATTTTGTTTTTTTAATCCAAATTTTCTCTTAAGTTTTTAATAGTCTTATTAAGGTTAATATTCTATAGGTCAGGTCTTTGGATACCCTTCTGATAGACAACTTATGTACAAAAAACCATTTTTTTATGATGAAAAGCAAAATCACTTTTATCCAGTCAGCATTAGTAATCACATATACATTGTTAAGAAAAAGTTCAATTTTTTTTTTCCAATGGTACTAGGGATTAAATCCAGGAGTGGGGAGTATACTACTGGGCTCTATTCCCTGCCCTTTTTTATTTTGAGACAGGGTCTCACTAAGTTGCCCAGGCTAGCCTTGAACTTGAGATCCTCCTGCCTCTTCTCCCAAGTAATTGGGATTACAAATGTCTATTACCACACTCAGCAGGAGAAATTTTCAGTCACAAAAATGAGTTTAAAAGTGCTATAGTACATTTTTGCCAGCATTAAAAGAAAGTTTACAATAATGATCTCTCATAGAGATAATGAATTCTGTTTTCTGGCCATACTTACAGATGTATAAGCAGTTGGTTGAGTATTCTTGTGAGAGATGGATGAATCCATATGGGTCAGACCCAAGAAATTAAGACATAAAGGAGGAGTCAAGCGGCAAAATAACCTGCAGTAAATATTTTTTAAAACCAGAAAATATAAAAAACAGTGCAGCAAAAGATATTTTATATTACATTGAATGTACTAAAAACATTTCAAATCATTATAGCTATAGTATTCATTTATTTGCACCATATACATTTTGAATTTTTAACATGAATATCCCTTAGTCACTTGGGAGACATTCTGAAAATCCTATTAATCATATCCCCCTTAAAACCATCAAAATCTACATGTCAAAACTACAGCCTGAGGCTCCTTGTCACAGTGGTATCCCATAATTTGTGAAGTTCCTTTGTATGCACCTCTTTTAACTCTACTATCTGTGCAATGTATCTCACAGCATGGCAATGACAGTAACATTCTCAAGGGGTATGGTACTCTGTACATAAAAGATCTAAAGTTGCATCAAAATGTTCATTCTCACAGGTATAGTGAGTATAAAGGGTTGTTCAGTTTTAAAAAGTACCCTACAAAACTTCATATGTAGAGAATTGAGTGTGGGAAGAAAGAAGAAACGAGAATATAGAGAGGTATTATGAGGAAGCTCTTTTGTGGTGAGTGAACATCTTTGAGCCCCACCCTTAGAAATGCCTCAAATGACTGATTTGAAAATACATAATAGATTGTGCAACCCAGCCCAACCTAGAGCCATTTCTCTAAACTCTGAATTCCTCAGGAAAAATTATTCCTGTTGGTTTTCTTTATATTCTTCAATTCAGTTTAGGCCACTGATTCTGTGAATATTCTCTAAGTATGAATTAATATTTATAAACTTTCAATTGTTTCTATCACTTATTTATCTACATACTGAATCTCTAATTGGTAAATTCAAGCTCACTATGTCTTACTTCTCCTTTGTAATCTAGGATATGTAACATTGTGGTTTAAATATGAGATGCTCCTTGAAAAGCTCATGTTGCAAAGCTCTAGAAATGAAATGATTAGATGATGAGAGCTGAAACCTAATAAATGGATTAATCCATTTGATGGATTAATAATATAAATGAATTACTGGTGGTAACTGTGAACAGTGGGGTGTATCTGGAGGAAGAAAGTCACTGGGGACTTGCCCTTGAGGATTATACTTTGTCCTTGGCTTTCTCTCTCTCTCTCTCTCTCTCTCTCTCTCTCTCTCTCTCTCTCTCTGTTTCCCAGCTTCCATGAACAGAATAGTTTTCCTCCTCCATGACCTCACAGCATGATGTTCTGCCTCACTTCAGGCCCACAGAATTGGAGTCTGCTGACCATGAACAGAGATGACTGAGACTTCTGAAACTATGAGCCCAAAATAAACTTTTCCTTCTCTAAGTTGTTCTTGTCACAAATCTTGATCACAGCAATGACAAGCTGACTAACACACCTAGTTTAACCTTAAACCTCAAGGAGGATTTATCTGTGAATCAACAAACATTATTCAATACTTAAAGCCTTATCAATCATATCATAGAAATACATGCAACATTCATAAAAAAACAATAAAAGAGAGGTCCATTATAATGCATGCAATGGATATATTTCTCTTATTTCTAAACTCAATCCAACTTACATGCCACTGAAAAGAAGACTGTAAGCATCAGTCTGGTGATGTGAAGCCAAGTAATAATAGTTAAATACACGAATCCTAAATACAGTAGAATAAACACAGATACTTAGGAAGAAGATAGACAGAAAGCAAGCAATCTGAAAAAAACAAAAACAGAACAGTTTAAGACTAACGGACTTTATTATTTTATATACTATAATAAGCATTACCGTTCATTTCCTAATACTTATTGATGTCCTAAAATTAAAATACAATAAAGTAGTTTTTAAAAATCACCTAAGAAAATGAAATTATTTAAAAATAATCTACATTTCAACCAGTTCAACATCCTAGACCCATAAATTTCAAATCTACCTCCTGAAGTGAGCCTGTTTTCCCATTCCCTTGGCAACTCTTCACATGAAGATTATAAGTTATGTAGCTTCATTGGCATAAAGTGGATCAAAGTATTCTCATAAAACAATTTTTCACTAGCTCTCCTCAAATACAGCTCTTAGTGTCTTATACTCTGGGTAAATTGAAGAAGTTCATTTTTGGAAGTATGACTAATAACATTGTGGGAAACTTCACTGGTTTTATTATTACTGGAAGAAACGTATGAGAAAAGATACAACAGTTAAGGATTATGCTAAGAACAGACATGTATTTTATGACAGATATTAAATAAACTGACCTCAATATAAATATAATTGTAAGTTCTTTCTGCCAGCTGTATGAAGACTGCAAAGAGGGATAAGACAGGAGTTGTGCTAAAGAATGTGCACTCTGACCACACAACAATCACAGAAAAGATAGACAAAACCACAGCAAGTATCCTGTAAAACCATGGTCGCAAAAGACATTCCCAGTACCATTCTGGAAAATTAAAGAAAAAATACAATTAGGAAAACTAGAGGAGTAAAAGGGTATTGACAATATTTCACAATCTCTCCCAACAAGATAATTATAAAAAGAAAAATAGCAATTTTACAGTGGATGGATCTTGCAGACATACCCTGACCAAATGATCACCAGTAAGGGGACAAAGTGACATGGTGCTTCTTGCTATGATGCACTAAGAAGAGCATGTTATCTTTGCTATGGTATTTCTGCTCAAAATGCATAACCTACATCTAATCATGAGACATATCAAACTCAAATTCAGGGACATTGAATAAACAGCTGGCCTGTACTTTCCACAAACACCTCAGTTATAAAACACAAAGACTAAAAACATTAAAGATTAAAGGAGACTTTATGGTAGGATAAATGCTCCTACTAATTTTTTCCCAATACTCTGGAGGGCACTGAAAAAAAAACAGGGGCTAGAGTTGTGGCTCAGTGGTAGAGCACTTGCCTGACATATGTGAGGCACTGGGTTCGATTCTCAGCACCACATATAAATAAATGAATAAAATAAAGGCCTAAACTAAAAAAAAAAATATTTAAAAAAGAAAACAGATTTTGAAAACTTTAATTATAAAAGTTATTTTTATTAAAAAATCTTTCATTCTTGGGCATTTCTAATTTTTCTCTAGTCTTCATAAATAAGACTAGAATGTAGGGGGCTGGGGATGTGGCTCAAGCGGTAGCATGCTCGCCTGGCATGTGTGCGGCCCGCGTTCGATCCTCAGTACCACATACAAACAAAGATGTTGTGCCCGCCGAAAATTAAAAAATAAATATTAAAAAATTCTCTCTCACTCTCTCTCTCTCTCTCTTTAAAAAAAAATACTAGAATGTAAATAAGCAAAGAGGATTTCTTAGGGGATATTTTAGTAGTATGTCAATATGACTCAAGCTGGTGATTTATAGTTGCTTAAAATTATAATTAGTTTAAATATATATTATATATAATATGCTTGAGATATTACATATATTTTTGTAATACATTTTAGAATTTAATCATTTTTGAAGTAACACTGGAAACTAATGGATATGATAAATTTTTTTTTTAGTATTTTTTTAGTTGTCAATGGACTTTATTTATTATATTCAGTGCTGAGAATCAAACCCAGTGCCTCACACATGCTAGGCAAGTGCTCTATCACTGAGCTACAACCCCAGCTCAGATAATATATTTTTACAAGTAAAATAGTTACCCCATATTACCACATGGTATAAACTAAATAATACAAGTAAAATTCAGCTTTGCACTGAGAAAATATGCACTTTTTCCTGTAGAAAAAATACTACTAAACTTTGAAATTTATATGAAATTCCATACCAACTGTAGGATTATAAAAATACTGGATAAATCGATTTTCAGGCTCTGGTGATTGAAAGGTGTGAACAAACTGATGAGTTGCACTAGTTTCATTTTTTGCTACATCTTCTAGATAAAATGCCTGTTCCAAGAGAATCTGCCATTGTACTTGAGTTCGACGGTGCCTCTGAACTGAATAAATCACCTAAAAAAGATAAGGGGGTGAATGTGTCTGAGAGAACAGTGTGTCAACCTAATGATCACCAATAAGAGGACAAAGTGACATGGTACTTCTTGCTATGATGCTAAAAATGCTAGTGAGCATTTTTAATTTTTATTTATTTTATTTTATTTTGGTCACAACATGAACATACTAGTGGTATTTACTATGTAGGGTCAAGAATTTTTTTTTTTTTAATGATATGATAGTTCCATAGACTGTAACAGTTCTAATCCTTATTCCTCAATTGCCCAGGGTACCACTGTCTGGAAGCACAAAGTTAACACATTTCAAAGAACAATGATATGTATAGTATGGAAAGAAATTTTAGATATGAATTCAATCAAAATTTATTTTTTGTGTGCAATAATTATAAATCTAGTTGATTTATAATTGCAAATCTAACTGAAAGAGAATTAATTATTTAAGTTACCTGTTTATGTAATTTTACCAGACTCTTTTCACTTGGATAGGTATTACGCTTTTCATCAAAATCTTCATAATCATCCATGTTCCTACCCATTTTTTCCTGATACTCTGTAGGACACTAAAAAGAAAACAGATTTTTAAAATATTAATTATAAAAGATGAAAATTTATTTTTATTAAAAAATCTTTCATTCTTGGGCATCTTTAATTTTCTTGAAAACATTTTCTTCCTTTATTGGAATCTCTGAATAGATTTTCACTTGCTCACCTTTTTTAAAAAATGTTTTAAAAAATGTGTTCAGCTTCTTCTCACCTCTATTAACATTAATCTTTATCTCAGATATACTAGCTGGGGAATGGTCGAGACAATGGTAGAGGCAAACTTACCTTAATTGTAGGTAAGTTTACCTACATGAAGCAAATAGTATTTGAAAGGTGTATGCTAAATAAGCATCTGAAAAAAATGTCAATTATTTTTCTAGCTAAATCATGAAAAACATTACAAGAAATCCAAGGTGCTGAAGTTTTGAAAGGCACAATATAGAGAAACACATGTAGGATCTGGGGTATCTGCCATACTACTGGTCACTTATTACCTATATGAATTTGGGCAAGTTAGTTAACCTCTCTAAATAGGTCTCAAAAACTTACAATTACAAGAAAAATGGTCAGAAAATTTATCCCTATGACTAAAATAGCCAAAGTAACACTAGCTAACAATCAGTACAATAGGAAAAGACATATTTCAGTGGTTCTCAGGCTGCATAAAAGACAACTGGGGAACCACAAAGAACTGTGTTTGGAAGTATATGAATACCTGTAACTCAATACCACCGCATCAAAACCTTAATTATATGGTTTCTTATTAAATACATACTATATACTTCATAATGTCAGTTATTTCGTGATTGATTATATTGTAAAATGACATTTAGAAAGCTAGTTGCAAGAAATTATAGACGTTAGTTTCTTTTCTTTTTTTTTAATGTTTATTTTTTAGTTGTAGTTGACACAATACACTTATTTTATTTATTTATTTTTATGTGGTGCTGAGGATCAAATCCAGGGCCTTGCACAAGCTAGGTGAGTGCTCTACTCCTGAGCCACAACCCCAGCCCCAGTTTATTTTCTTATAAAAGAAATGCCTTCAGTGCTTATATACAATGGCACCTTAAAGGTTTATCTCCAACACTGTGTCATAGCAATTATTTTACATAACTCAATATTAACTCTATCTTCATGTTTTAGTAGAAAATATTGTCAATAATTAACATTAAACTTATAATAACAAGAGTAAAAAGTCTATGTACAAATTACTACTGGTTTATGGTTAATATTTCCATGAAAATGCACTGGGAAGACCTGAACCATAGACATTTTTATACTTTTATGATGCTTTTGTTGTTATTACATATTAATTTATATATTATGTAATTATATATTTTAAAATTACCTTTTTAAGTATTGTATCAACACATTTTCTCAATGGGTGGTTATACTTGATGCTTTCATTCACTTTACGAACCTCCTATAACAAGAACAAGAGGAATAAGAATATTTCCATTTCTAGAGGTGAGACATTTCAAGCTTACTAAAACTTTACAAGTTTAATTTCAACTCAAATTACTTAGCATTACACAGTTTTTTGTTTGTTTTGTTTTTTTACTGAATAAGAGTTCTTAAAAAGACATGCAAAAGTATAAGGCAACTGAATTGTATCCATTCACTCATTTTTTATTACTTTCTAGATTTATTCCCTTATCATTTGCTTACTTAATATACAAAGATGATTAAACATTATTTAAAATGTTCACAAAGGATCTGATAAACTGATCCTAAGAACAGGACTGTATTACTCCATCGTACTCATCAAGATGAATCATTTCATTTATCTAAAATACAGTGAAGAAACCAAAGAAAAAGACTATACATGTCACAAAGCACCTGATGTTTCCAATAGGAGAATGCTCCAGAGCAGCCACAATTGATTGATTCATCTCATACTTGTTTATTAAGATCACCCCATGTCAGCACTGTGGTGGCTATAAGGTGACCATAATACATACAGAATAGCAAGGTTGGAAGACATTGCATTGTCAATCTTTGACTCAAATTATAATGTAGTGGTAAGATAATTAAATAGGTAATTTAATGAAAAGCATAAAAAGAGTTAGGAAGAGGATTTTCTTTTTTTTCATAACCGTACTGGGAATTGAAATCCCAGGGTTGGTCTGCTACTGAGCTACATCCCTAGCCCTTTTATTTTTTAATTTTAAGACAGGGTCTTGCTGGCTTGAACTTGCTAGCCTTCTGACTCAGTTTCCTGAGTCACTAGGATTTTAGGCATATGTCACTGTGTCCAGGCAGATACACAAAAAATGAGAATACAGAAGAAATACAATTGATCCATAAATGTCTAAAAGATATTCAAGCTTACTAAAAACAATTATGAACTAGTAGTTCCTAAGAAATATTCAATAATATTCATGAAATAAAAACAAGAGTTGGAACCACTATTTCAGGCAGAAGAAACTCCATATCACAATCTGGAAGTTAAGAGGGAACTGAGCAGGATGTTAAAAAGAATACTGGTGGCTAGGATTGTGGCTCAGTGGTAAAATGCTTGTCTCACATGTGTGAGGCACTGGGTTCAATTCTCAGTACCACATATAAATAAATGAATAAAATAAAGGTCCATCAACAACTAAAAAAAATTAAAAAAAAAGAACATTGGGACTATAAGGCAGAGAAGGGCTTCAAGGGATAGAGAACTAGAGGCAGAAAAAGTTATGAAAAAATATTTAATTTATATGACAAAGAATCACCATCCTTAATATATGAATAGCTCTTATTACTAAATAGAAAAAATAAGAATACAGAAGAAATACAATTGGTTTATAATTGCAATTATAATGTTCAAGCTTACTATAAACAAATAATAATTTTTAAAAAAGAGCTTTCCTGCAGAATTAAAAAACTTGACATTATGTAGTGACATAAGAGTGTAAAGAAACAGGCCCTCCATATGCAGTAAAAAGTGATATAATCTATTTGGAGGGTTACCTGGCACTGTCCGTCAAAATTTAGTATATGCATACTCTAGGAATAATCTATACCAACAGACACTGCTCCTGTCAAGGAACTTAGCTTAATGAAGAAAGCAGACATTAGTCAAGTAGAAATGATGTGGAAACTGCTGTAAAACAAAAAAAAAAGTAAAATCCTCTGAGGGGGTATAATCTCTTGTAGGAGGCTTTCTGATACACTGATAAGTTAAAGTGAAATACAGGCTCAGGTTGTAGCTCAGAGGTAGAACTCTTCTTGGCTAGCACAGGCCATGGGTTTGACCCACAGTACCACAAATAAAATAAATAAAGTAAACTAAAATAAAGTTGCATATGATTTCAGTGTGGCTACTGAGGCCTAACTAGACAGCCGTACTTCATTTAAAATTAGATAAAACAAAATATGTAGAAGTTAGTCAATTAAAAGGAGGGGCAAGAATATTCCAAATAGAAGAACAAGGACAGCAAATACGAAGGTCTCCAGGTAGAAGTGAACAAATCATTTTAGACAGGAAAAAAACAAATAAACAAACAAACATAAAACCAGCATGACTACAGAGAAAAGAAGAGTAAAGTCCTGACTAGCACTTCACTAGGCCGAAGAAGAAAATCAAAGTGCTCCTAAAAGGCATTAATAACAATTTATTTTGAGGTAAATGTGTGAGGCCCAAATGCAAGAGTGACAAGAACAAACTTGAGTTTTTAAAATGTCCCCTTGAAACATTATTACATTTTAATTGTCTATTATTAAACTGCCTTAAAGTTTGTAATTGAGCACAATTTTATCCTACTTTGAAAAATGAACTACACAATCTGACTGTATATTCTATATAAAATATTTTACCTTTAAATTCCAAAGAGATGCATATTTTAAATATACCAAAGTAGTTTTGATAAAACTGCATTTGGGGATTATGTGGATATCTAAGAATCTTTTCCCTGCTTGGAAAGTATCATTGATTGGTTACTTATTACTTTCTTTTTTTGGAGGGGGGTGGTACTGGGGATTGAACTCAGGGGTGCTTGACCACTGAACCACATCCCTAGCCTTATTTTGTATTTTATTTAGAGATAGGGTCTCACTCAGTTGCTTAGAGCCTTGCTTTTGCTGAGGCTGGCTCTGAACTGGAGGTCCTCCTGCCTTAGCCTCCTGAACTGTTAGGATTATAGGCACGTGTCACCATGTCCAGCTTCCTTATTATTTTCAAAATACATTCTGGACTTTTCCATTTGGCATTCAAGGCCCAACTATGACTTTATCTTTTGAAGATAAACTCTATGTTCACTTTGATTTGGTTTAAAATATTCTGATATTTAACTGGAATGCTTTTAGCTATCAAAATTCTATTCATCCTTAAAGACCCAGGTCACACCAGGTCATACTATATCTCCTCTGATTACTATTCAGATAAGAAAGCTCTCCATATTAGAGCATTTTCTTTGTATCATTCACATCAGATTTACCATACATTATATGGGAGGATACAGTTTTCCACTCTAGACAGTTAATATTCTGTCAGTTCTACATAGCACTTCTTATGGCAGAAAGACAATAAGTACTTGTATATGGGCAAATGAAATCACATTCAAACCATTTTTTTTTTTACAGGTAAGGGAGAAGGCTTCTGCTATCTATGTGAAACAGCTGCTATTATAATCCATTAAGAAAAGAGGTGTTTCTTATTCATATGGAAATTTTTCTCTTATCTAAAATTTTTTAAATCCCCCCACTTTAAACCTCTGAATACTAAAGTAGCATTGAAGGCACCAATGTTTTTTTCTTCATTTTCCACACCTTATTTCTAAGTACTCCTACCTAATAACAACATCTATTTCATTCAGTATATTATCAAATATAAATTTTCAAATATCTCGAATTTTCCTTCAGTTTCAAATTTTCAGGTATATCAAAATGTAAACATAAAATTATTAAATGTAAATTATCTTCTTTGAAAAATGTGATAACATTCATCATAGACTTGAGGAAATATATTCAAATATTTAGATATTTATTCCCACTTTTTGAATCAACGTTTGCTTACAGTTCTTACATTTTATAGAGAATAAATGTGAAAAGTCAACATAAAATTTTCCACAGTATACTTTCATTTGTTCATTTATTCATTCACTTAAAAAATGGTTGCTGAGGGTCTAAGAGTCTGGGGAATAGAAAAAGCACTAGGGATTGAATTGTATCTTCTAACAATTCATATGTTAAAGCCCTAATCCCCAGTACCTCAGTATGTGGTCTTATTAGAAATAGGGTTGTTGCAGATAAAATTAGCTAAATTAAGACAAGGCCATACTGGAGTATAGTGGGCCCTAATCCCTCATAACTGGTATCTATAAAAAGGGGAACTTGAACACAGAGACACACAAGGAGAACACCATGTAAAGATGAAGGCAGAGATCTAAAATCCAAGGGATACCAAAGACTACAAGCAAGCCAGAAACTAGAAGGCAGGTGTGACGCAGATTTTCCTGACAGCCTTCAGAAAAAACCAAACTTGCCAATGTGTCGATCTTGACTTTCACCCTCTAGAACTGTGAGACAATAAATTTCTGTCATTTAAGCTACCTAGTTTGTAGTACTTTTGTTATTGCAGTCCTAGGATGCTAATACAGAAGGCTTCCCCGAAGAATTCTCATTTATGTTAAGACCTGAAAATGAAGCAAGAAATTAGTTGAAGAAGGTCAAGAATATTTCAAGAGTGTGGGAAAAGCATGCTTAAAGACAGAAAAGAGAGGTAATAAATGTAATGATTAAGAGATAGGGGTCATCCGATCAGATCAAATCCAGTCCACTATTTGTTCTTATACTGGAAGACATGAATGCTCATTCATTTATGTATTGTCTATGGCTGCTTTCATGCTACAAAGACAGTAGTTAAAACAGGAGACCATTTGGCACACACTGCCTAAAATATTTACCATCCGGCCTTTACAGAAAAAAGTGTGCTAGTCTTTATTATAGCACAAGCTAAAGTTAGAATTTCTGGTTCTACCACTTACTAGCTGTGTGATATATAGGAAAGTTATTTAACCTCTCTGTGCATAATTTTCATAAAATGGGAATTAAAAATAAACTCTGTTACAGCTATTGTTTTAATTAAATACAGTTGACCCTTGAAACTGCTCAGATCCACTTGTATGCAGATTTTTTATTTTTGGAGGTTTGTAACAATTAAAAAAACCCAGAGGGCTGGGATTGTGGCTCAGTGATAGAGTGCTCGCTTAGCATGGGCGGGACCCGGGTTTGATTCTCAGCACCACATAAAAATAAATAAATAAATAAATAAATAAATTCCCCCGCCTCCTTAAAAAAAGTAAATAAATAAAAACCCACAGATGAACCACATAGCCTAGAAATATTGTAAAAAATATTTTTTAAAGTTAGTTCTGTTATGAATGCATTAAATGTACATAGGATAGTCTATTATCATTTACTACCATAAAATATATACAAATTTATTCTAAAAAGTCAAAATTCATCCAAATGTACACACACTTACAGACCATACATAGCACCATTTGTAGTCATGAAAAACGTTAAAAATGTAAAGATACAGTATTAAGTCATAATTGCTTAAAATTAACTGTAGTATATATGACTGTAATACATTTCGTAACCACCTCTTGTTGCTGTTGAGGTGAGCTTAAGTGTTGTGAATATCCACTTAAAACCCTGTAGCCCTGTTCAGTTCCTCTTCTCAGTAAATTGCATATCTCAGTAAAAAAAGGTCTCTCATTGGTTCTAGTGTATATTTCACCATATATGACACACATATAAATTTGTGTTAATCAATTATTTATGTGATTAGTAAGAGTTTAGGTCAACAACAGGCTACTAGTAATTAAGGTTTTTTGTTTTGTTTTTTTTTTTTTTTAGTAGCAGGGATTGAACCAAGAGGTACTTAAATCACCGAGCCACATCCATAGCCTTTTTTATATTTTATTTAGAGACAGTGTCTCACTAAATTGCTTAGGGCCTCCCTAAGTTACCAAGGCTGGCTTTGAACTTGGGATCCTCCTGCCTTAGCCTCCCCAGCCACTGGGATTACAGGTGTGTACCACATGCATAGCAGTAGTTAAGTTTTTGAGGAGTCAAAAGTTATGTGGATTTTTTATTACATGGGATCAATGCCCTTAACCTCTTCCATTGTTCAGGGCTAATTGTATATTAATATATGTCAAGTATTTAGAAAGACTTAGGCAAACAGTAAGTCTAAAACTGTTTTCTTGAGGTTGTATTGATGTGCAGTTTTACTAGTGGTATATTCATATATGAACAGAGGAAAGTATGTCTGATTCATTCTACTGTCTTTCCTGTTTGTTATTATTATCATTATTAAGTTTAAGGAACCAAAGTTGAGTGTTACATAAATATTAAGTCTAAAGAATTGTTTACTGTTTCATTATTAGCAAGTCTGAGTAACCAAAGTGACCAGAGTAAGGAAGATGGGGGATTGGGATAAGGCTGGAGAGCTAAACATGGGCCAAATTAATTTTTTGTAGGCCATATTAGAACTTTAGGAGTTAATGCTAACTCCTTTTATGAATGAAAGGCTTTCTACATGAGGTTTTAAATTGGCAACTAACATCACCAAAGTGGCATGTTTTCTTCTGGGAGAAAAAAATGTCTACAATACCTCTTTTAAATTCATGACCAAGTTATTATTTAACACAGCAAATTTTTATAATTTGTTATATATTTTTGTGTACATTCCTAAAAGTAATGACTTTCAAATTATACTTTGAATAAGGTGAAGTTGGTTCAAGTAATTTGCATTTTACAAGTGAATACAATGAATTGCCTAATTAAGATTACAGATAAGGAACAAAACTTGCTGAAACAAACTTTCATGCAAATTATTCTCAGTTTCCCACATGGTGGGATTGCCTTTGGTTAAACTTTCAGGAACTAATGTCCTCTGATCACTATTTTCATTTCCACTATTTTAGAGTAACCATATAACTTATTGTCTAATCTGGGAAATTTCTGAGCATAAAAGAAGGCACTATTGAAAGTACCCCAATACAACAGGCATAGCCTTATACTACTGAACATAATTTCCCAGACATTTGTCAGAAGAAGATGACACCTCAAAAGATTGCTTGCTTTAGCATGTGTAAGGTCCTAGGTTTGATCTCTAGCACTAAATGAAATAAGAAGTTATTCTGATAGAGACATCATCAAATTTGCATTTTGAAGCCCATTCATGTGCTACCAACAATCAAAAATTTTGGTGACCAAAAGGAGTTACATAATACTTGTGAAAAGTTGCTTTTGTGAGATTTAAAAATGCTTACCTCCATAACATCTTCCAAATTCTCTTCTGCATCTGCTTTCTCTGTCATCAGTTTGGCTGCCTTGAAATAAGTTTTCATAAGTAGATAACCCCTTTTAGCTCCATTCCAATATGACCGAGGAATTTCCACCAAGCCATACCCCAACAACAACACAAGAAGAAACAGACCCCATGTATTGGCAGCAGCTATTCCAATTGTCTGAAGTTGGTTCCTGAGAAAGAGAATAATAAAGCTATAATAAATACATCTTCCTACAAAAATGCAAAGTAAAACTAACTAGTATTAAATGCTTTTTGAGAAAACTGTCCTAAAAGATGGAAAAATTATTTTTATATATATACCTTCAAATCCTGTTATTTTTTTCACTCACAGCAAATAAGTATATTTTAATGGAAAGATAAAACAACTATAAAAATGGACTTTAACATAAGAAATACTGTTTCAATTATAATCAAAATTAGAACCCACGATAATTCATGGCAAAAAAAAATGTGTACATATTTTCGCAAACAAACATACTTTTCACCAGGTACTTTCTTATTTAATACTACCCAAGAGAAGGCTGAAAAAATTTCAAATTAACTTGTGTCAAAGCCAATCTACACAAATCCCAGGAACATAACAGTGACACTTATCACTACTACTCTATTCCTAAATTTTCAGACCTGGCTTTTTGCATACATTACCCATCATAAAAACAAAATAGATTTCAATTTCATTGAAATATCTAAATCTAAAATACCTTTAAGGACAAATATGCTCTTAAACTACAATTAAAACAAAAGATACAAATATTTACAAGTTCTGGTGAGGAAAAAAAAACCAGCTATTTGTTCATTTATAAAATTTGAAGTCCTATCGAAAAATAATGTTATTAGGTGGGCACAGTGATTCATGCTGTAGTCCCAGAGACTTGGGAGGCTGAAACAAATGGATCACAAGTTCAAGGCCAGCTCAGAAAATTAGTGAAGCCCTAAGCAACTTAGTAAGACCCTGTCTCAAAATGAAAACTAAAATGTTCTGGGGATATAATTCAGTATTAAAGCACCTCTGGATTCAATCCACAGTACCAAAAAATAAAAACAATGTTATTACTTTTAATATATAGCTATTAGTCAAAGCATTAATCTACCACTTACTGGTTACATTTAAAGATGCTATTCCACATTTTCTTTCTTAGTAATAGAGATTATTCAAATATTCTTTGGGGGGAAATTAATAAAAAAAATTTTTGGAATATTTCTTGAGAAATGACCTGTATATATGAGATAAAAATTGATTTTTAAAAGTGCAAACATTCACAGAACGTTAAGAACACTACTTTTCTTACCATTCTAAATGTAAACGTGGGTTTACAGCTACATAAATTAAAAATGCTCCAAAAATCAGCAAATAGGTGCCATAATAGATTGCATTCTCAATCAGTGCAGTTTTTATTTTTCCAGTGATAGAAAACCCTCCAGATCTTGCATATGACTGCATGAAAGGTAAGAGAATCCTAGATGGGGGGAAAAATATAATAAAAAACAAAACAATTATATATCGATATAATTTCAAAACACAATACATAAATCTCAAATTTAATATGCAATTCTCAGTAATAAATACAGTTATGAGTATTACATGTTAATACTGAATAAACATTATTAGGTGACTGTTTATTTTTGTAATATTAAACTTGACAGAAAGCAAATGCCCTAAGGCAAGAAAGAGCACTTCCTAGGAGAAAAGGAGGCCACAATGACCAGCAAAAAATACAAAAGTGTTAAATGACTTCAGATGAGTCTAAAAACAGACCTTTAAAGCCTTTATGCAGAGTTTGGACTCTACCCAAAGAATGAGAAACATTTTCTTTAATAGTAAGAAAGGTATGATCAAATTTAAATTTTCTATGACTTCACCAAGGACAATGGATGGAGAGGAAACAAAACCAGAACTAACTGGGAGTGGCAAGGGTAGAAGTAATAAGAAGCAGAAGAGGAAAAGACTGGTTGTCAACCTACTGATTCTAAAGTACCTAAAGATATCCAAGGGAGACTTCAAGAGGAGGAAGTAGTTGGCTATCCAACTTTAGAGTTCAGAAGAGAGTACTTAGAAATGTCAACTTTTAAGGAAGAAGTAAAGAAAAAGGGGAAGAAATCAGAGGAGACTGAGATAGAACAATAGAGGGTCAAGGAAAAAATTCAAGGAGCAAGTTAAACAAAAACCAGAGAAGGAAGTATTTGAAAGTGGAAACATAAAACAATAGAATAAAATGCTGCCAAGAGGTCCAGTAAACTGATGACCTCTATGTGTGAGTGGAGGCTTGGGTGTAAAAAAATGGGTACACGGGTTGAGGAATAACTAAATAATGAATAAATGGAGATGTCAAATGATAGTTCATTTAAGAAGTTTGGCTAAGTAAGATAAACCATGGTATGTACATAAAATGAAATATTTTATAGAAATTAAAAAGAACAGAACACTAATACATACAATGTAATGTAGATGAATCTTCCAAATATGTAAGCAAAAAAGAAATGCAAAAATATCCATACCATACAACTAATGTTTATAAGGTTCACAAACAGGCAAAGCTAATCTATGGTGATGCAAGACAGAATAATGGTTATGGGGCTGGGGTTGTGGCTCAGTGGCAGGGCACTTGCCTAGCATGTGTGAGGCACTGGATTTGATTCTCAGCACTATATATATATATATATATATATATATATATATATATTTTTTTTTTTTTTTTTTTTAAGAATCGTGGTGACCTCTATGGTTAGTGGATGACTGGGGTAACATGAGAGAGGCATCTTGGGGCATTGTTCATGTCCTGAATCACCATTATCTGAGTGTTGGTGTATAGATGCATTCATTTTGAAAAAAAGTCAAACTAAACAGAATATGCATTTTTTTCAGTATAAGTTTACACTTAAATTTTTTAAAAAGTCTCCAAAAATTTTAGTCATGATAAGATCAACAAGGTGGAGACTGGAAAGGGATTCGAGGTGAAAGACTTTTTGCTTGTTGTGCCAAAACTGGAAATTATAAATAGGTAACAAGAGGTGAATGGGGTGAGTCCACAATTTAACGAGAGGGGTTAGCTTAACAAGAATGACTCTTCTGTCCTTGAAAGAAAGTTTGTTAGTGAGAAGCTAAAAGAACTGCCATCTGATGACTTCTATTTTCACTGTGAGGTTGACAGAAAGTAAAGTCCTATGCTAAGAGTAAGTGTGACTTTTAGGGAATGAGTAGAAGACAGCAACTAAGAGGACAGAAGTTTGGAGTGACTGGAAATATTTGATGTACAGAATAGGCAAACAGATTAATGAAGCAAAGAAGGAAATTCTGGTAACACTGAGGGCCCAGCTGGTTAACAAGCATGAATTTATTGGGGCACTACTCTATTCTGCTATGCAATTTGTCTTTTGTAATGTTCACCACCTCCCATTTGAGTTTGGTTGCCTCCAGAATATCTTGAGATATTCAGTAGGGAGTGAGTTTGAGATTAGTGCATAGCAGAAGGACAAAGTTATAATGGGGAGAAAGCAAGATTCTGGATACATGAAACCATGGCTACAATTCAAAGCCATGAAGGAAGAGTCAGATAAGATGACCAAACATAAAATTTTAGGGAAGACTAATATGAAGGAAATTCCCCTGAAGAAAATTCAGAGGGTTGGGATAAAGAGACAGAAAGTCAGAGAATAATGATGACCTTAGCAAGAGTAGTTTCATGTAATAATGGGTTAGAAGAAGACTAGATTGAGGGTCACAAGAGAAGGCAATAACTGCAGGGAAACAGTGAAATAGAAAAAAGGAAAACTTTTTTCTATTCTCTATATTTTTGGTCTGTTTCCCTTTTCTTCTTTTTTGTTTCATTTTTTTTTTTTAAGATAAAAGAGACATGAGCTGGCAGAAAGAAGATACAGAGTTAAGAGAAACAATATGTAACATATGAATAAATTGCAAAATATGAGGGTTCACTGAGAAATAATCACATTTTTTGGTTTACTTTGGCCAAATTTTTAAAAATTTTGTCCATCACTGTCACTTACCATGTTAAAAATTGTGATGTCCAATATACTACCCTCCAGAAAATTGGCATGATTCCATCAGGAATGTAACTCCATGGCTTAAAACATGGATGTTGGCTGTTTAATAACAATTTAAAGCCAATTAATCACAAACAATTTTAAGTTAAATGAATTATATAAATAATTTGTGTGTGGCAAAGTTCATTTACATCAGGTTAATAATTACTGATTTTCATAAAATTTCAGGAAAAAAACTTAAAATTCAAAGCTGTCAAACAGAAAAAATGTACATGATACAAAACAGTTTGTTCTAAAAAGGAATGATTATAGTTTTCAACTTGCATTGTATTTTTTTAATATCTTTATTTTTTATTTATTTTATTTTTATGTGGTGCTGGGAATCAAACGCAGGGCCTCACACGTGCGATGCAAGCGCTCTACCACTGAACTACAACCCCAGCCCCACTGCAGTGTATTTTTAATCATTGGGTAAAAAACTCATCCCAGTTGTAGGGTTGGTTATGTTTTGTTTTGCTATTACTATCTAGCAGAAGGGGTCGGGCAAGAGAAGTCATTAGGTGATTAATTCCTGGAAATTGGAATGTAAATTATATTAGTCACACCGGCATAGCTCCTGTGGACATGCACACAAGCATCTGCTTGAATTTTCTGATGATGAGTCTCTGACCATAGATTCTTCCACTTAATAATCTTCCTAGAGTGTGAGAATATCCTTTAGTCTAAAGACTTTTAATGCTATAATTGCTTCTGGTCTATATCTAGTTTTTCATGGTTCATCAAAGAGAAAAAGCATATACACTTTAAATTCACTTTTATTCAAGTTAGAATATTTTATAAAAGCTGCAAAAAAACCACACAAATACTAAAACACTGGTAAAAGTCTTATATCAACATAGACTCATTTTTTTTACTTGGAAATATAATATGAATTCAATATAACCTTTTGACAATTTAAATTTTATTCATTCTTACTGCGAAAGTATGATGTTTTAACAGGATATGAAATATGAAAGGAGTATCTTACATAGAGAATAACCCCCTTGTTCTTTATAACAACTTTGTAAATTAGGCAAAAGAGAAAATGCATACTCTTTTATTTATTTAGTAATGGTGCCAAAATCTAAGAAAGTCTAGGCTCTATTTTTTTAAATATTTTTTTAATTGTAATGGACCCGATAGTTTTGTTTTAATGTGGTACTGAGGATCAAACCCAGTGCTTCCCACATGCCAGGTGAGCACTCTACAACTGAGCCATAACCCCAGCCGCTCCATTTTTTGGATATGAGACAGACTAAGAGGAAAAAGGTTTTGGAAGGTACACATTTAATAAGAGGAAGAACCAGAGCAAACAATTAGTTTTTTTTTCTTAAGCTCTCACTATCATCTACTGAAAGGCCCTGTGTAACAATAAAGTTTAGATTTAAGTATTTATTTATTTATTTATTTATTTTTTACTTGAAAGCAAGTTTATTCTTAGTTACTACTGGGTTCATAAACATAATTTTTTTTATTTTTTATTGTTGGTTGTTCAAAACATTACAAATTTCTTGATATATCATATTTCACACTTTGATTCAAGTGGGTTATGAACTCCCATTTTTACCCCATATACAGATTGCAGAATTACATCAGTTACACATCCATTGATTTACATATTGCCATACTAGTGTCTGTTGTGTTCTGCTGCCTTTCCTATCCTCTACTATCCCCCCTCCCCTCCCCTCCCCTCCCCTCCCCTCCCCTCCCCTCCCCTCTTCTCTCTCTACCCCCTCTACTGTCATTCATTTCTCCCCCTTGTATTATTTTTCCCTTTCCCCTCACTTCCTCTTGTATGTACTTTTGTATAACCCTGAGGGTCTCCTTCCATTTCCATGCAATTTCCCCTTCTCTCTCCCTTTCCCTCCCACCTCTCATCCCTGTTTAATGTTAATCTTCTTCTCCTGCTCTTCGTCCCTACTCAGTTCTTAGTTACTCTCCTTATATCAAAGAAGACATTTGGCATTTGTTTTTTTTAGGGATTGGCTAGCTTCACTTAGCATAAATCTGATAGAAGAAAAAGCTGGCTCCCATCTACATATTGTGGGGTCGGGCTCCAAATTCCTTAATAGGACACCCATAGCACAAGAGTTAATAACAAGAATCAACAAATGGGACTTACTTAAACTAAAAAGTTTTTTCTCAGCAAGAGAAACAATAAGAGAGGTAAATAGGGAGCCTACACTCTGGGAACAAATCTTTACTCCTCACACTTCAGATAGAGCCCTAATATCCAGAGTATACAAAGAACTCAAAAAATTAGACAATAAAACAACAAACAACCCAATCAACAAATGGGCCAAGGACCTGAACAGACACTTCTCAGAGGAGGACATACAGTCAATCAACAAGTACATGAAAAAATGCTCACCATCTCTAGCTGTCAGAGAAATGCAAATCAAAACCACCCTAAGATACCATCTCACTCCAGTAAGATTGGCAGCCATTATGAAGTCAAACAACAACAAGTGCTGGTGAGGATGTGGGGAAAAGGGTACACTTGTACATTGCTGGTGGGACTGCAGATTGGTGCAGCCAATTTGGAAAGCAGTATGGAGATTTCTTGGAAAGCTGGGAATGGAGCCACCATTTGACCCAGCTATTCCCCTTCTCGGTCTATTCCCTAAAGACCTAAAAAGAGCATGCTACAGGGACACTGCTACATCGATGTTCACAGCAGCACAATTCACAATAGCAAGACTGTGGAACCAACCTAGATGCCCTTCAATAGACGAATGGATAAAAAAAATGTGGCATTTATACACAATGGAGTATTACTCTGCATTAAAAAATGACAAAAATCATAGAATTTGCAGGGAAATGGATGGCATTAGAGCAGATTATGCTAAGTGAAGCTAGATTTAAGTATTTAAAGCTCAGATTTAAATATTTAAAGTTTAGAATACCACATAATAAAATAACTACTAGCAAAGAATGAAAATGGGAAGATCAGTAGAAAATAACTTTTCTAAATACTCAATCTGGATGATAAAAACTGCTAATTTTTAAGCAATTTTCTCTACAATAGTTACATTAAAAAAAAAAAAAAAAGAAAATGAAATACATACCTTGGAACTGGGGTAACAATTGCTGTACTGTTATTTTCAGGAGGGCTGGAATTTGCAGCAGCATGCCTGCACCGGTTGTATATTGTCTAAAGCAATGAATACATGGTTTAAACAATGAGAATCAAAAAGTTACCAAGTACTCAAGGGATATTAGAGTTGGTAAATCTGCCTACCAAAACTTACCTTCCTGGCTATGCTGTTTAACAATCAAATTCCTAAAATAACATTTAAATTCTAAATATAAGTATAACCTTATACAGTTCAGCTGTCTTAAAAATAATATATCTCAAACAAACTGCACAATTACAGTTGCTTTCTAAATTGCGAAAATTTGTTTCGCATCTTACCGTACTAACATCCAGAGGCAGTATGAAGACGATAAGAAAGCAGAGATACCAAGCAAGCAGTGTTCCAACAATTACAAGTCTATGCTGTTTCTTAAAGTCTCCGTATCGATGAAGTAGGAATAATGCCAGAAAAAAGACAAAAACAATCTCGAGTCCCAAAGCTGCACCACTCATTATTGAATGTTCACTCTGATGAACCAAAGTTATTCATGTATGCTTCTGAACCATATCTATTCACTGAAAAAAATAAAAAATAAAATGTAGCATTAAAACTGGAAGTGACCATTTGGAAATGTTCTAAATATTTACTAACATATTCATAGCCTCTTTGGAAAACTGTCATGCTTTACATTGGACTATGAATAAGATGAAGAGGATAATTCCTAACATTAAGTCCTATATCTTACTTTTCAAAGCACATCTTAAAAATTTCATATACAGTTGGGCACAGTGGTGCACACCTGTAATCCTAGGGACTCTGGAGGCTAAGGCAAGAGGATCTCAAGTGTGAGGCCAGCCTTAGCAATTTAGTGAGACTATCTCAAAATAAAAAATAAAAAGGGCTGGTTGTGGAACTCAATGGTAAAGCACCTCTGGGTTCAATCCCCAGTACTTAAAAAAAAAAAAAAAAATTCACATACATTGTATCTTCATAAAAAAATTTATCTGACAAACGTCACACAAGTTCTTAAAATATTACAAATTAAGAAATTCTCTTTTTATATATTTTTTAGTTGTCAATGGACTATTTATTTATTTATTCATTTATTTATGTGTGGTGCAGAGTTTTGATATAGTGTCATTTGGGAGTTTGTGTCTTAAGTATTGACAGAATATTTTAAACAAACATGCTATCCTAGGAAATTAGGATCCTAGGAAATGGAAATTTAGTAAAATAACGTTTTATTTCTTTCTTTTTTCTTTTTTTTTTTTGCAGCAGTTTTATACACTCTTTGGGGAAGGCAGGGACTTTACATACATCATAGCATCTCTTAGCAAATCATCACAGACCCCGGGAAAATCATAAAACAACTCTAAAACATGATTAGCACATTCACTGGCAGGAACGAGTTGGGTAGGAGTTAGTACAAGAGGTGGAATTCGTTTTCAAATAAAGTTTTCTAAGATGATTCATAGCCCATAATTTAATATTTTCTAAGACAGGAAGGAAGAGAGAGGAACTAATGGGAAGAAACCTTTCCTTTGTTTAAAACATTAGTTTCCTTTTTTTTTTTTTGCTAATATTTTCTAACAATTCAACTTCAAGAACTTGAAATTTATTTATTTACTGTTTTACAATATTATTTGCCATTTATCTATGTAAACCTTATTTTCTTTAGAGAAAGCCATTTTACCTATTTTATGTGCAAAAAATCATCAATGCCACTGAATAAAATCATACATTTGAAAATATTTTAAAATGTATGATAAATATTGATTATACAGATGTCAGCAAGACTTATTCAATATCTCTCCACTCCTAAATAATTTACCTTTACTAACTGAAGGCAGTTAAATCAATGTTAGGCATATTTGCTTGTCTATGGATGATTACTGATATTTTAACATTGAGAATAAATATCATAATGCCACCCAACAAAATAAAAATAAAGCAGAATTGATAATATAATTCAAGTGTACAAACCTCTCCAGCCAAAACTAGTTATAAGAAGAGTAAAAGTTTGATTACTTTAATGGACTAAATTAACTCTACATGAAATATCACAAAAATCACATTTTAAACTATTTTCTTCACTATTTATTTATGTTGTTGAAGTGACTTCTTTCCATTCATCTACAAATTTAAAACACTAATATTTTCAGTTTTCCTAAATGTATAAAGTTGAACCCCTTTCATTGTTCTCTATCCCCTTATCTTGTGACATTTTCCCAGTATGCACTTATATCTACCTGATACATGTTCTTTGTATACATTGTCTCCCTTTATTTTTCCTTCCCTAGATTCCAAGACAGTAGCACTTAACTATTTTATCCATACCATATCCTAAGTATCTGGAGTTGTGTTTGGCATATAGTAGGTATTCAAGAAATATCTGTTGAAGGAATAAAAGAATGAATTAAAAAAATTACTGTATACTTTAGTATTTACACAATTTTTTTCTATTTCTGCTCATTTCAAAGGCAATCTTTTTAAAGCAAGAATAGATTAAATATTTTACTGAAAGCTCAAGGTAGAATACACTCATGAAAACTGTTAACCATCTTCAAGATCCAGCTTTAAAAAAAAATCATTTGGTGTGAAATTATTGTTTAAGTGCAACATATTTATTGTGTGAAAATCCCTTAGTTTGTCTGAGGTATTTATTTACCTGAAATTGTCCAATGCAAAGAATATGATAATCAAATCATAGGGAAAAAGACTGAATATTATAGATTATGAAAAAAATGCTAAATGATAGCATCTTACTGAAAATCACCCTAATATTAACTGAAAAACTAAATACATGCAATTTTACATAATATGCATAAAAACAATAAGACAACAATGACATAGGAAAAACATGGGCATAAACAAAAAACAAAATCATAGTTATAACTTGCCACTATTACTTTTTTTTACTATCACTCAATTTCTCAGTCTGATTCACAGTACTTTAAAATGATGTAGACAAATAGAATTATGGATCCTTTATTCTAGTACTAAAGAAATTATTTTGTTATATTACTTCTTATATTCAGTGTATTAATCTCCTATCACTGCTGTAATAAAGTATTACAAACTTAGTAACTTATAAAAACACCAATTTCTTATTCATAGTTTCTGTGGGTCATAAGTTCAAGCACGACACGGCTCAGCTGAGTTCTATGCTTAGGTGTCAGTAGGTTTGCATTCCTCTCTGGAGAAGAATCCATTTCTAAGCTTATTCAGGCTGTTGGTAAATTCAGTTATTTATGGTTATAGAACAGAGATCCCTCTTTCCTTATAAGCTGCCAGTTAGCATTTGTCCTTAGCCAAGAGGACTCTTCCCAGCCTTTGCATGTAGCCCTGTATATGATTTTTTAAAATTATATACATTTAAGGTGTACCACATGATGTTTTGTCAATATACCATAATTAAACTAATTAATATATCCATTTCTTTACATAGTTACCTTTTTCCTTGTCTTCTTTTTTTTCCTTTTGGTGGTCATGTATATCTTAGAGCAATGGCTTGTCAAGTCATTCTCAAAAAGTGATGTCCTCTTTTGCCCTAAGCTGGGAGAGGTTCGCCTTTCAGGGCTCATTTGATAACACTGGATCCATCTGAATAATCTAACTATATTTAATGGTTCCAGAGATTAGGAAATAGACATCACTGTGCGTCTATTATTGTGTTTACCACATTATCTATTTTTCTTCTTTTAATATTTATTTTTTAGTTGTACACAATACCTTTATTTTGTTTATTTGTTTTTATGTGGTGCTGAGGATCAAACCCAGGGCCTCACACCTGCTAGGCGAGAGCTCTACCGCTGAGCCACAACCCCAGCTCTTCTTTTGCCTTTTTATGACATAGGTGAGGCCTACTGGTCCCATGAAATTGGAGATAAAAACTGGAGTTTCCCTAACTTGAGATGAGAATATAATAGTTTTAAAGTCCATATCTTTGAACTTATATCTAAATTCAAGTGAGGAATTTTTATAGCACAAAATGATAATACTTTCTGGGGTTCCTTATGAATTCCTATATGTTAACTAAAACAATTTTCTATTGAAAGATAGGGGCATCTTATTCTCCATGTGATTTAGTTATTTGACATTAAATATAATTTCTTGAAAATTTTCAATTAAAGTATAATTTAATAATAAAGATTAGAAAACTCAAGCCTAGATTTAAAAAACCAAAACCTCATTGCTAGAGGGGATAACAACTTGACAATATGTATCGAAAACCTTTTGAAAAGTACATATCCTTTGTCCTAGCAATTCCTTTTCAGATAAATTATTCTCAAAAAAAAGATAAAAAAAGATTTATCTTCCATGTCATTTTTCATTACAGCATTAAATATAAAAACAGGCCAACTTAACTATTTGTACTAAATAGTCCATCACCATTGGCCACAGATTTTTTGAGAAAAACAGTCATGGGTTTTAGAACTTATTATCCTGATGCTCTGACCATGACTGACAGGAGCAGGGACCCATGCTTAGTCAAGGGTTACCTAACTATGCAGAGAATGACTAAAGAGAGCACGAGAGTCCCCCACTTAGAAAAAAGAAGAGATCCAGAGAGACACATTAAGAGATATAAAAAGTGATAGAAGTAGGGAGTATACACAAGAAACACACACATATGCATGGACAAACACACACCAAAATGCTGACAGCAGTTGTAACCGTGTAGTAAAGAGATGATTTCTAATTTCTTCTTTGTGCTTTCTTGGATCCATGTATGTTACTTTAGTTTTAAAAAATGGAACTATATTATTTTATAATTTTAAATTTATTTAAAAATCAATGTAGTAATATGAAGGTAAAATACACAGAGAATGAAATTTTTTGCAGGGTGTTAAGTATCTAACATTACAACTCTTTTAAAATATAAATGTTTTCTTATACCTTAGCAAACCTGGGTTTGAAATTCCAACTCTATTTAGTACTTGTATAACTTTATGCAACTTATGCTGCAAAATGAGGATAATCACCTCACACAGGTTGCTATGAGGATCAAATGATATATAAAAGTAAAACACCATGAAGGAGTTCCAGGCATTAGAATAGGTACTAAATAAATGCTAGCTACTAAACTTTGTTGCTTTTGTATGAAGGGCATTTACGAGATTAGTTGCCTCAATGATCTAAAAGAGTAGTTTTACCCTAAAAGGTTTACTCTCAGTTCCCTCAAAAAAAAAAAAAAAAAAAAGTACAAAATAGAGGCCAGGTGCACTATTGCAGGCCTATAATCCCAGTAGTTTGGGAGGTTGAAGCAGGAGGATTTCAAGTTCAAAGCTAGCCTCAGCAACTTAGTGAGGCCCTAAGCAACTTAAAAAAAAATATTTTTTAAAAGGAATAGGGAGCTCAATTCACAATAGCTAAGCTATGGAACCAACTTAGGTGCCCTTCAACAGATAAATAAAGAAAAAGCCAAATGTTCTCTCTGACATGCAGATGCTGAAACACAAAAAGGGAGGAGAAGGGAAGTACAGAAGTTCATTAGATTAGACAAAGGGGAGGGAAGGAAAGGCAAGAAGGATGGGAAGGAGAAAGACAGTAGAATGAATCAGACATAACTTTCCTATGTTCATATATGAATACAAGTCCAGTGTAACTCCACATTATGTATAATCACAAGAATGGGAAGGTATACTCTATGCATGTATAATATGTCAAAATACATTCTATGGTCATATAACTAAAGAGAACAAATAATTTTTTAAAAATCATATTGCAGATAGTATCAATGTTATTCTCCTCCTTTTGTTAAAATACAACCAAAATTATAATAAAGATTATCTGTGGGTGATGGGAAAAAAAGAGGGCTGAAGATGTGACTTAGTGGTGAAGCGTAACTGGGTTCGATTCCCAGTTCCAAAAACAAAAACAAAAATAAACTTAAATAAACCTATGAAATGGTAAGTAACTTTTTATTTTTCAGTCTGGGTTCTCCCATATTCCTATAGAACAAGATATGAGCCTGGCTCCTGTCGTTTTTCTCAACAAATTAGGATTATCTCTTTTGGTCAGCAGGATAGACTAAACAGCCTTTTCATCTGTTTGTTAAGAGACAGAACACATCTCAAGAGTTGTGTGGAGAAGGTGTGCCTGACTCATCAATGCTACATAGAAAGAAAATCTCATTCTCCTAGGCACACAATCAAAAAAGAAGTGGACAATTATAAATCATTTGCTAAATGGTAACCACATGCAGCTTTGCAAAAATTTTAAGGGCAAAAAGGAGAAATAGGTCTTTGATGACCACAGTAGTTGATTAACATTCTAACATCAACGCAACAAGTAGTTTTACTTAAAAATGCCAATTCACTCATTCTGTCAAATTTTAGTCTCTGACAAGCAGGCAGATCATACCTTCGAAACATCAGTTCCAAAAGCCTAAATCAATAAAATCTAATTCAAGCTTTTTCCAATCATCAAGATATTATTTAATATTACTTTCAAATGCTTTTATTATAGTTTAACAATCAGCTTGCTAATGTTACTTAGAGTACTAGTTCCTTACCCTTTTATGGTTGATAATGATTCTTTAGGCTAATTATACTCCAAATGGAAGATTTAAAGGTTAAGATAATTTTAGAATTTCAAGAACCCCAGTGTTTAAAATGAGAAAGAATTAATAGCAATTGATGAGAATGTAAACAAAAAAATGACAAAATTTTTGTCAAAATCAAAGATTTTACAGGGATGCTCTCTTTCACCACTTCTATTTAACATAGTTCTTGAAACACTAGTCAGAGTTATTAAAAGGATGAAAGAAAATTAAAGGATATGGATAGGAAAAGAAGATCTCAAATTTATCACTATTTGCTGATGATATGATTCTATACCTAGAAGACCCCAAAAATTTCACCAGAATACTTCTAGATCTAATACATGAATTCAGCAAAGTAGCAGGATATAAAATCAACACTCATACATCAAAGGCATTTCTGTACATCGGTGACAAAGCCTCAGAAAGAGAAACTAGAAAAACTACCCGATTTTAAGAACCTCAAAAAAAAAATTGGGAATCAACTTAATGAAAGACGTGAAAGACTTCTACAATGAAAACTAAAGGATGCTGGAGAAAGAAATTAAAGAAGACCTTAGAAGATGGAAAGATCTACCTTGTTCTTAAATAGGCAGAATTAATATTGTCAAAATGATCATACTACCAAAAGCACAATATAGATTTAATGCAATTCCAATCAAATTCCAAATGACATTCCTCACAGAAAAAGAAAAGGCAGTCATGAAATTCATCTGGAAAGATAAGAGACCCAAAATACTAAAGCAATCCTCAGCAAGAAGAGTGAAGCAGGTGGCATCACCAGACTTTTCAGAGCTATAGTAACAAAAACAGCATGGTATTGGCAACAAAACAGACTTGTAGGCCAATGGTACAGAATAGAGGACACAGAAACAAACCCATATAAATACAGTTATCTTATATTAGACAAAGGCACCGAAAATACATATTAGAGAAAAGATAGCCTCTCCAACAAATGGTGCTAGGAAAACTGGAAATCCATATGCAACAAAATAAAATTAAGCCCCTATCCCTCACCATACACAAAACTCAATTCAAAGTGGATCAAGGACAGAGGAATTAAACCAGAGTCCTTGCACCTAATAGAAGAAAAAGTAGGCCCAAATCTCCATCATGTGGGATTAGGCTCCAACTTCCTTAATAAGACTCCTATCTGGATAGGATGTGGGAAAAAAGGTACAATCATATATTGCTGGTGGGACTGCAAATCGGTGCGACCACTTTGGAAAGCAGTATGGAGATTCCTCAGGAAACCTGGAATGGAACCACCATTTGACCCAGCTACCCCGCTCTTCGGTCTATACCCAAAGGACTTTAAATCAACCACACCAATGTTTATAGCAGCTGAATTCACAATAGTTAAAGTATGGAACCGACCTAGATGTCCATCAATAGACGAATGGATAAAGAAACTGTGGTATATATATACACAAAGGAATAAACTGTGGTATATATACACAAAGGACTACTACTCAGCATTAAAAGAGAATAAAATTATGGCATTTGCAGTTAATGGGTGAAGCTTGAGAATATTATGCTAAGCAAAGTAAGCCAATCCCAAAAAGCTAAAGGCCAAGTGTTTTCTCTGATTAATAGATGTTGATCTATGATGGAGGAGGGACCATAAAAAGAATGAAAGAACTTTAGATTGGGCAAAGGAGACAGTGCGAAGGGATTATGAGGATAGGAAAGATGGTGGAATGAAATGAGACATCATTACCCCAGGTACAGATATAATTGCACAAATGGTGCATTACTACACCAGGTACAACCAAAGAATTGAAATGTTGCACTCCATCTTTGTACAGTGAATTGAAATGCATTCTGATGTCTAAATGCATCTGTCTACTTGTATAACTAAGTAGAACAAATTTTAAAAAATTTAAAGCCAAAAAAAGAAGAAAACACAAAGGCTTCTATAGCACAAGAATTAAAATCAAGAATCAATAAATGGGATGGATTCAGACTAAAAAGCTTCTTCTCAACAAAATAAAAAATTAATGAAGTGAATAGAGAGCCTACAGAATGGGAGCAAATTTTTACCACATGCACATCAGATAGAGCACTAATCTCTAGGATATATAAAGAAGTCAAAAATCTTAACACCCCAAATAACCCAAGCAATAAATGGACCAAGGAACAGAACAGACACTTCTCAGAAGATGTTATACAATCAATTAACAAATATATGAAAAAAGATGTTCAACATCTCTAGCAATTAGAGAAATGCAAATCAAAACTACTTTAAGATTTCATCTCACTCAAGTCAGAATGGCAGCTATTATGCATACAAACAACAAGAAGTGTTGGCCAGGATGTGGGGGAAAAGGTACAGTCATATTGCTGTTAGGACTGCAAATTGGTACAGCCAATATGGAAAGCAGTATGGAGATTCCTTGGAAAACTGGGAATGGAACCACCATTTGACCCAACTATCCCTCTCCTGGGTTTTATACCCAAAGGACTTAAAAACAGCATACCACAGGGATACAGCCACATCAATGTTTATAACAGCACAATTCACAATAGCTAAATTGTGGAACTAACCTAGATACCCTTCAGTAGATGAATGGATAAAGAATATGTGGTATATATACACAATGGAATATTACTCATCATTAAAAGAGAATAAAATCATGGCATTTGCAGGTAAATGGATGGAATTGGAGAATATTATGCTAGTTGAAGTAAACCAATCCCCCCTCCAAAAAAAATGTGGAATGTTTTCTCTGATATAAGGATGCTGATTCAGAATGGGGATGGTGGGGTGGGAAGCATGGGAGGAATAGATGAACTTCAGACAGAACAAAGGGAAGGGAGGGGAAGGGAGGGAGCATGGGGGTAGGAATGAAGGTGGAATGAAACAGACATCATTACTCTAAGTACATGTATGAAAACACAAATAATGTGACTCCACTTTGTGTACAACCAGACATGAAAAAATGTGCTCTATTTGTGTAATATGAATTGAACTGCATTCTGCTATAACAAATTAGAAAAAAAAATAAACCAAAGATTCTGAAACTGAATGAAAAAAACCTCAAATTTGAATGAATGAATCTAATGATTCATCAGACTCAGTGTTAAATAGTACCTCTACTCAGACAATGAATAATAATGATCTTGAGATACTTCAAGATCCTAATAATGAAAAATAAAAAGAATCAGAACTAGAAGTGAAGAATAATGTCAACAATTCTCTACTGCCAATGAAACTTTAAATCTTGCTTAACATAATCATTATTCTCATATTTAAATATCTTGAAAAAAAATTAAATAAATAAATATCTTGAGTTTTGAGAAAGTTCATTTTAGGATGTAGAATACCATAATAGACTATCACCATCATTCTAAAAATGAGAAAAAGTCATAGTATGTTTTGAAACCATATAAGAGCTTAGTGGGCAAACCAACCAAGTAACCTGAATTCCAAAGTGTAAGGAGCCCCTCCAAGCAACTTACAAAGAGAGATACATTATAATTTGTTTCACCTTCAGCAAGGCATGAAAGGGAAGACAGCAACCAGGGAGGTAGGTAAGAAAAGCAAAAACTTAACAAATTCTTAAGATTCCAGGTATATAAATTGTAGACTTACTTCAATACATAATAAACCTTAGAATCCTTCTTAATAACAAAGTAATTTTTAAAAAAGGAAGCACTGACATTTAGTATGTGTCTGCCATATTCAAAGCATGGTGCTAGCACTTACTATGCTTAATCCAACAAAATTTCACAATCTAGTTAGAAAGGATGGTATCCTTGCTTAATAAAGGGAAAAATGGCATAGAATGAATAAGTACTTTGCCCAAATTCCCATACCAGTAAGTAGCAAAGCCAGAGGCATCCTGACTTGGATTGCAATCCAGCTTGGATGGCAATTACATGTCTCATCTCCAATCCAGATATCCTTTCTTGCTGTAATTTAAATTGTTTAGATAACTTCTTTAGTTCAGTTTTCTAGTGGACAAATTAAAAAAATCATTCTCCTATTAATTATTCTTTTATATATACAAGACAAAATGCTAAGAAAATCTTGTTTAATGTACAATTTAACTTTTTACTTTTCAGGTATTGTAACTTTAATTGATTTACAGAAATATATGTCTCATCTACACAGGAAAAGTAGAAAACAGAGCAAAGGAGAACCCTTTTCTTCTTTCCCCAGTATCTGTCCATCACACAGCATTAAATTGAAAATAACTAAAGGTCTAGTTTAAAACTAATCAAGGGAAAAGAATCTTTCTGAAATTTGACAGGTGAAAACTTTTGCTTTGTAATTTCCCTCAGTCTTTGGTGCCTGAAACTAAATAATGTGAGAATAAAACTAAACGAATTTTAAAATTCACTTCATGCTATGATGGCATTAAGGTAAAAGCACATCATTCTTCTACTTAAATGAAATCTCTTTTATAATAATTGATAATCAAAACTGAAACTACCAACTACTAGTAAATTATGCTAGTAATTATTTATGGTTGCCAGTCCTTTTAGGCCCCTCCTAAGGCCTACTAATATTGATCAATTTGTAACTATACTGTGATTTTGACTATGCATAAATGATATCACTCTTGCTATTTCCAAGCATCTGATGTTTCATGATAAACACTTTTCTGATTTACAAAGTAACTTTTAATTCTATCTGAAGTTTCCAGAGTATTAGAAACTTTTACTTACCCTAATGTCATTTGCAGTTATAAAAATGTAACTCTTTTGGATACTGATCTATCAATTCTAATACTAGAAATATGGTATATGCAGTATGCCAAATAAGATTAAACTGACAAGATTAATCAGGAAACTAAAATATGATACATTAGTAACAATCACAATGCAATACTTTTAAAAAAGGAATCAGACAGCTGTCTCTATGTAGCTAGTAATTTCAGATCTTCAAATCAACACAATTTATGTATGTTTAAAAAGTCATGTGTACCTATTTAAACTTTTACTTATTAAGACCACAATTAGAGGGAATCAATAACACACACACACACACACACACACACACATATATATATACTCTCTCTCACACTAACAAGTTTAAATATTTGTTACCAAGGCAAAATGCATTCTAATTTTCAAAGTTAACAGGCTCTACCTTGAGCCCTAGAAAGGACTTAGTGTCCACTAATTCAGGTATCACACATATTCTAGCTCTTTTTGAACATATGGGTGTGAGTGTATGGATGTGTACATGTATTTATTATATGGTTTTGTGCGGGGTTATTTTTGGCTTTTGTTTGATTTTATGTTTTTGCTAAAACATTTACCTAGTGAGTTGCAATCTTAAGGGAAAGGATGTAGATAGAGTTAAACTAAGGTGACTGCTTTCTCCAAAGTAACATATAGGTTACTTTATGTCAAAAAACAGAAGGTTGCATTTTAAAATATTTTCCATATAGTAACGTTATTTAATGAATTCTGAACAATGAGCTCAGTATTCTTCATATCGTTTCAATTAACATCAATTTGTGAACAGATCTTCTCTTTACACCAATCTCACCTACTTTCAAGAACAAAGAGTGTTAGAATTTCTTCCTCTATGGAGAAGTAACAGTTAATTTTCAAGCCAAGGATCAAGCTTGAAACAAGCATATACCTGAGAAAGGAAGGTTCTTCCCCCCTCCTCCTTCTTCTTCAAAGAAACACAACGTTATGTCATACAGCATATGAACTAATATTCTAATATGTTTGTAATGAAGCTGGCTTGCTTACTTCTGAACCTTATAAATGCTCTTTATTTTTTATTAGGCTTGGGATTTATCCCCTTTTCCTCTCTCACTGTTTTCCCGGGGTCACAGTTATAAATAATACAGTTTGCACAATGAATTTCGCATGGTCATCCTACCTGAAATACCGCAAGCTCCCTACTCTAACCACCCCCAACCTCCTCTACTCAGAGATATGCTAAATGAAGCTCGCTTTTAGGCTGCGACGCAAATCCTCGCAGCCGGTGGAGCCAGAGCACCCGAATAGCTTTCCGGTGGCCCTCTGCTTCGCACAGCCCTTTGCATTCACACCGTAATCTTATTTGTTCGCTTGCTAGAATTTATGAGGCTGGTCAAGCCTTTAAGGTGATACCCAGCTTTCCCACTCCACACAGGAACCATTGTGGTGTTTGGCTCCCCTAAAATTAAACCACCGCTTCTAGTTCATCTGCGCTTTAGTTTACACGTTATCTGAAGTGATCCTCACTCCCAGCCCGTGAGAGCTGCGTCGCTGTCGCGGTGCCTATTTTATAGATGAGGTAAGGATCTTCCTGGTGGAGAAACAAGCTTCCTGGCAAAGGGACTTGCAGGTGTGACACGGCGGCTCGCAGTTTCTCACCTGACCGGCGGGCCTGGCTGCTGCCTCCATTCAGGCCAGGGAGGTGGGCCTCGCGACAGCGGCCGTTCAGGGACTTCCAGGGACCCCCTTTATCTCTACCTGCGCTCGCCCGGACCCCAGACCCCATCGCGCCTCACAGCTCCCACTAAGGCTCACCGTCCGATCTCGCCAGACAGCGTCTGGAAAGGACAGGGAAGCTCCACGTCCGCCACAGCCGTCCAGGGTCTGAGACCCACGAGCACAGGCGACGACAGTGGCGGTCACCAGAAGGCCTTCGGATTCCCGGGAAAGGAAAACTCGTCCACAGTCAAGCAGCTGACATTTCCCAGTCAGTCGGAGCTCCGCCCACTTCCGTTTCCCCGCCTACTCTGGGTGTTTTCCTGCCCTGCTCCGCGGGGGATTGTGGGTATCTGCAAGGCGGGGAAAATCTCAAGGGAAGGAAGTCGGAGAGAGTTCGTCAGACTGCGAGATAGGCCAAGAACTACAATTCCCAGCAGGCTGCGGGGCCGCGGAGGCCGCGGTGGAAAGCGGGCAGGAGAGCCCTGCGCGCGCTGCAAGAATGGAACGTTGCTAGAGTGCGCGGGTCTGGCTGCTGGGGGCTGGAACCGCACGCTGGGAGCTGTCGCGCGCCAAAGCGGGAATCTGGGAGGCGGGCAGTTGTGCAATTAATGCAGGTATTTAAAACTCCCGAACCTGTGGACGCCATGCACAGGTAAGCCGACTGCAGAAGAGGGCAGAGCATGAATGGACCGTCTCAATTCTTTTAGGCCGCGCATGTTGCTACTTTTGCTAAGATTGTTACTAATGCTGTATTGTTGCCTAGAGCACCTTTTGGGGGGAAAATGGATGGATGGATGTTTTAGAGCGAGGATCAGCGTGCAGTTTTATTTGGCGTCTCTAAATGGGTTTTTCTCCTACCATTTTCATTCACTCACATTGCTCTTCCTCTTTCCTTGTTCCTTCCACGGGAAGAAATTCTTGAGGCCTTGTACGGGATCCTAAATCAAAACTCCTTTTGGATCTCTCCCCCACCCCCACCCCGTTTTTCCTTTCATTCTTGGGAACTCGCTGAAGGCACGTAACAAATGCAATTCTTTTAGCTGCTTTGAAAGTTGTCTACAACCCATAATTTGCTACTTCTTGCATGCCTACTTTGGAATTTTTTAGGGGTGTGCTTTCAAAAGGAATGGGGTATTGTGCCCTTCTGCAGGAAGCACCTCCAGGAGATTCCGGACCAGAGTAGCAACGTTACCACCAGCTTCACGTGGGGATGGGATTCTAGCAAGACTTCTGAACTGCTGTCAGGCATGGGGGTCTCCGCCCTAGAGAAGGAGGAGGTGGACAGTGAGAACATCCCCCAGGAACTGCTCTCTAACCTGGGCCACCCTCAGAGCCCCACACGGAAACGGCTGAAAAGCAAAGGGAGTGACAAAGACTTTGTGATCATTCGCAGGCCTAAACTCAATCGAGAGAACTTCCCCGGTAAGAGATGAGGGGAAAACTGTCAGTTATATAAGGGGTAGATTGGATTGTTTTGTTGGTAACCCTTCGCTGGGGGATTTTTTAAATTTTTCTTTCAGAATTACTTAGTTAAAAGTTATTTTCCAATAAAGTGGGACCAGTGCTAATTAAAATCTACTGAAATCTTTCTAAGTCTCTAAGTCTTCTAATGCACAATCTACTTGAAACTTTTAACCCATGAAAAGACTTTGCTGCCTTTTTCCTTAGAAGGGCATCTGCCTGCCCAAAGTCCAGCTCACTACCACTGATAAATGGGAACATAAACAATGATCTTCTTTTAGGATCCCTTTTGTTTATAATTGCTGCTTTTTACTTCATTAAGCTTTCTGCCTTAATCACATTAGCTATTTGTCAATAGATTGCTAAAATGAATGTTATTCAAAGTGGTGGAAACTTGTCTCCCAGGTCCACGCCCAAATGGGCTTCTCCTGGGATGTTCATCTCCATTACTGTGGCATTATCCTTTCAGTCACCCAATACAGAAGATGAAACCTGATTTTTCACCTTTCCCAATGTCTAATCAATCTTCGTATCTTTCCCTCTTGTCTAGTAAATATTTCTCAAGTTCTCCTCATCTTGACTGAATTATTGTCATGGACTCATGATTTCCACCTTCTTTTCCCCGGGTCCATTCCCCAGAGTTGGAATGAATTGACCAAATTGATTGACTTTTGGTATCAGGGATTGAACCCAGGGGCACTTAATCACAGAGCCACATCCCCAGCTGTATTTATTTTGAAACAGGTTCTCACTAAGTTTCTTAGCGCCTCACTAAGTTGCTGAAGCTGCCTTTGAACTTGTGATCCTCCTGTCTCAGCCTCTGGAGCAGCTAGGATTATAGGCATATACCACCATACCCAGCCTGTTTTTTATTTTAATGAGACAGGGTCTCGATAAGTTGCTTAGGGCCTCGATAAGTTGCTTAGGGCCTCACTAAATTACTGAGCCTGGGCTTTGAACTTGTGATCCTCCAGCCTCAGCCTCCCCAGCTGCTTAATAGCTTACAGATTTTCACCCCTGTGCTCAGCTTATTCTCTTTTTAGTAGCTCCCCATTTCCTGGTTTCTTAAGCAAGTGAATGAATGCCTCTGGGTGGACAGAACCCTGAACCCTGGAGTGCTCAAAGCCATGGGGTAAACATAGAACATTGACCTGGGGGTAATGAATTTTGCTTGCTAATAAGTCATTTAAAACATTAATTCAGCAATATTTGCTAAGCACCTACTATGTGCTTAGCATTGTTCTAGGTGCTGAGGATATAACACTGAGCAAACATTCCTACCCTCAGGAACATTCATTGTAGTGAGGAAACACAATAAACATAATAAATATGGTATTTCATGCAGTATTGTTAGAAAGTGATAAGTATGATGCCTAAAAACAGAAATTAGAGCAAGCCAGGAGGGAGTGGAAGTCCTGGGGTGGAAGGTAGATTGCAGTTTTAAATAGGAGACTGAGGGAAAGCCTCAGTTAGACAGTGGCCTTTAAGCAAAGGCATAAAGGAGGTAAGGGACTATGCCATGCAAATATCTTGGAGGAAAGAGCCCCAGGTAAAAGGAACAACTCTTGCAAGATCCTGGAGAAATGGATGACATGTTTGCCCAAGGAACAACAAGGAAGCCTTATACCAACAGTGGGAAAGGAAAGCGTAGGGGGAGGAGAGGCTAGAGGTGGTGTTGAGCAGAGCTGTGATGCAACCCTGTGGAACCTTTTGAAAAAACTCTGGTTTGCTCAGACTAAACTGCCTGGGATGGAGGATAAAAGTCAAGATGTGTGGGGGAGGATCAGCAGTAATCAGATTCTGGATATATTCTGACATTAGAGACAGTAGAATCAGGAGGCTGTTGAATTATCTGTGGAAGAGGTGATTAGAGTCTAAACTGAAATTGGGTTAGTGATGATGGAGAAGACAGATTAAAGAAATAAGAGCCAAGGTAAATAAGTACATCTCTAAGTTCTCCTGTGTGGCTTTGTTTGCAGAAGAGTTGATGAGTTGATTGCTTGTTTGCTTTAAAAAAAAAATCTGTTTCCTCAACCCTTTCTTTAGAAAAGAGAGCCTTGTCCAACTTATGGCATGAAAATCCATACCAAGAATTCAAGTAATTGGGAGAGACGGTAGAAGGTTGTGATGAGGTCAGGTAAATCTGAATTTGAATCCTTATTTTGCTGTTTACCCGCCTTGGAAAGCTGTTGGAACTCTCTGAGTTATAGTTTCAAGGCCTGTGAAATGGAATAATAATTCCCACTTCCTAGGTTGCTGTGAAGACTGAGGCTGCACATAAATAAAGCTCTTAGTATGCTGCTGACGCATAATGCTCCATAAGTAAACCCAGTTACTATTAGTTACCAAAATTTCTGACACCTATTTGAGAGACTGTTTTTGGTTTTTAACCATTATACTGTTAGTCTGATCCTAGAAATATAGACTTTTTATCTTTAAAATTTAATGTCACATGCTATTTTTAGTGTCTGCAATGTAGCACTAGCAATTTGGTGCTTAACTGACCAAACATGGGTATTTTGATCAACTTATCCAATGCAATTTGATTGCTATATGTCATTCTACATTCATATATACAAATATAAATAAAAAGACATTTTTAAAATATAGTTGTAGATGGACACAATAACTTTATTTTATTTATTTATTTTTATGCGGTCCTGAGGATCGAACCCCAGTGTCTTACATGTGCTAGGTAAGCGCTCTACCACTGAGCTACGACTCCCAACTCCTAAAAATATATTTAAGCAAGGCACTGAAACCAGACAGAAGTATAAAGAATGATGCTATCTCCTAGGAATTTCAAACAAGGAGAAAAGATAAATAAAAGCAACTTATACACGGCAATATGTGGCTGTAGCTAACACCAGCCGCAGATGAGTAGCTCAAACAGTGAGTGTTCTGGAGAGCCAGAGAGGGAGCCCCTTATGCAAAAGTAACTTAATCTCCATTGGGTTGTTGTGGGCAGTCCTCTTTCCCCTCAGCAAAAATGGAGGTTCCAAGGAAAGAGAGGAGCTGAAAATTGTCTGATCAGGGAGTCTAGATTTTAAAATCGACTAAATAAATATATGTCTGAAGTGAAAGAGAACAAGCTGACTTATGTTTGGTATCACCTGAGAGAAACAGGGGAGGCAACAGGACACATTTGTATGTACATGGACTTCCATGTGGATTGGTCTGTTGCTATGGATGGGTTGGGGGAGTGGGCCCAGTGATACAGAGTGAGGGACAGCTGGTGTAGAGGATTCCTCATGGCCTCTGGAAGCTTAGGCCTCCAGTGTAGCTGGATCCTCATTCCAGGGAGTTTTGTCTGCAGTTGTCAGGACAGGTGGCTAATAGCTCTGCCAGGATTAGGGTAGGAAAGGCCACACCTGCTGTACATAGAGATCTGATGACTGGTCCAGAGTTTAAGTTTTTGTTAGTTCTTTGCTAAGCATTGTCTTTTTGCAGGCCCCATTCCAGCCTCACATCTGGCAATTAAATCCTCTTCATCTGTTTATTTTCAAAGATTAAAGTTATGTGGCCAGTTTGTGCCAGAACAGGTCTGGTTAGCCCTTGGGGCCCATGTATGAAAAGAGTTATGGAGAAACAGCCCAGCAATGAGGCCAATTGTAAGTGAAAAGATGACAGTCACATTTTATTTATGCTTATTAAATGCCTTTTCCTGGCCTTTAAACAGGTGATGACCATGAAAATGTGGTTGAACTAATTTGTGGCTCAGCTCTTCCATGGCTGTTAGACTCCTCGAAATTCCAGACCCTCCAAAGGTTCTTAGTTTGGAGACTCTAAAGTTCAGAGTATATCAGAATCCTCAAGGGAACTAGTTCAAAGTGCAAAATTCCTAAGATTATGAATCAAGAAGTCCTTGAGCCTGGGAATCTGTGTTTCAATACCCCAGGGCAAATGGTCATCCCCAACTTTTTGTTTTTAACCAAGAAGAAGTATATTGTAATCCTGGGTGTTTACATGAAATGAGAGTTTCACACAACTATATACCTCCTTACCAAGATATTTTCTGTTCTGTTCTATTCCATTCTTTAATGAAAGAAAATACTAGTTAAACTTACTAAGTTGATTTCACTACCTATCAATGAGTCTCAGTCAACAGTTCCCAAATTGTAGTTACATAGGAGACTTCTTATTGAACCCTTCAAGTCATCTTGCTTTGTTTTCTGTTTTCCATTCATTCAGCAAATATTTATCGAGCATCACTATAGAAATTGGGAATAAAGACATGAACATAAATAAAAGATCCTGCTCTCAGAGCTTCTGTTTTGTACCTGAGTCCCCCAATCCTAGTTTCTACTGTTTCTTTGTAAGTCCTTGCACCCCCCAGGGTTGAGCAAGCTTTTCATAGAAATAAAGGGTTGTGGGCCAAGGTGTGCACTGGGGACCCCTGTTTAGTTTTTCAGTTTTGCTTTTTGGCCCATCTAGCCAAAAAATAAGAACACCAAAAATGTCAAAAGCTAGCACAATCTCATTTTTCTCTTCATTGTTTGTGGGAAGAGGAAGGAGAGCTTATCCAGGATGGCAAAATCTGTGTGTACTTCCCTAGAATGGAAGCATGGGGTGTTGCTACTTAAGGCAGAAAAGCAATCATTAAGTGAACCCCCCCTCCCTTTAAAAACCACAGCAGCCATGAGCATCAGGATGCCTGCTTCTCTTGCAAGTATAATTTGATTATTGATGCCTTCAAGAGAGAAGCAACTTTTTTTAAAAGTTGAAATTTGGGAGGTGGTTAAGATTACTTTGAATTTTCTGTTTGAATCTGAGTGTAGGAGATATTCTGAGAAATAAATAGTTCAAGTAAGAGGTGTTAACCATATTGCAAAGGTCAAATGCATAGAAAACTCTCCTATAGGGCTGGGGATATAGCTCAGTTGATAGAGTGCTTTCTTTACATGCATAAGGCCCTGGGTTCAATCCCCAGCACCACCAAAAAAAGGAAAGAAAACTCCTATAAGCCCCTCCCTCTTTCCAGAGGAGACATGGAAGATGATGGGTTACAGAGGTATGGGAAGCTGGGTCTGTGTCTGAGGAGAAATTAGAAAGTGTTGGGTGAGGGTGATCAGCAAGCTCTCTGCTCTGGCCAGTTTTTGCCCTGGTCTGGCTGTGAAGCATGTTTTGCTGTTGTCCATGTCTTTTAAGATTGGAATCTTTATCATTGTGTACAGCTTTAATCAGTATGTAGCTTCAGTGGGTTAAGCAGAAGCGAGTGGAGAAAAGACCTAGATTTTCCCTTCCTCTCTCAGCAAACAGACCAGGCAGCGATGTAGTCAAGAATCCAGGAAACAGATGGCTGATGTTTTGAGAATTAAATATGGGAAGTAAAATTAGATTAAGCATATCACATCCTGGATGCCAGCCATTAGAGCAGCTACTGAAGACAAACTTCTGCCTGTCTGCTCAGACAGCAGCCAGTTCCAGGCTGTTGCACCCCAACACAGGGGCCCTGTGAATTATGCTCTGTGGTCAGCTGAGTGGAGCCCTGGATGCTTGGCTTTTAGCTGAGACTGTATGTCCTGAGCTGTTGCTTCTTCCATTCAGTGGCAAACCCTTTGGAACTCTCAGCATCTTCGCCTTTTGCTCCCTCTCCCTCCACTGATCTCTTGCTAGCCCTGATTGATTTCTTTTTCCATAGCAAGTCATAATTTAATTCTCACCTTTGCTAAACTTTTAGAATAAATCAAGTACTGTTCACAACAGGAAAACATAAACTCTTAAAAGTATGAAGGAGGTAGAAAGGGTTCATGTTTCAAAGTCAGACCTGGGTTTGAATTCCCACTCTGCCATGCACTAGTTGGGTGATCATGTCCCTTTTGTCATAGCTTCATCTTCTCTTGAAGCCCCTCCCCCTCTCTTCCAAAGAGAGGTAGAGGACAGTCGTTCTCTGCAGTTTGTCTTCAACCTCATCCCCTCCATATGCAAAGGGTGCCATGCTATCCCTTTGCAGGTACTATACCTCCACCTACAGTGCCTCTGCCACCTGGCAGGTCATCAGGCTTCCCACTTCTTGTGACTGCACCTCACAGTGAGGTAGGGTAGTTTGGAAACCCAAGTTTCTTGCCTCTGCCCCCTAAGAGTTGATGTTACCTTGGTGAAGTTATTTAACCCCCCTAAGATAAATTTCCCCACAGATGATAATACACAGGTTGCCCCAAAGATTGCATCACTGTTCTTCCATAAATGCCTGAGACTTTTTAGGGCTTCCAGTAGGTGGCAGTTTTAATTGTTAGGTTATGTATTTGTTTATTAGTTCATCTCCTAATGAGGCCACTGGGCAGGAGCTGTGATTTCTAACTAGCTCCCAGCACTGTCACGTCTTTGAAAGTGGAGTCACAGGCCAACCTTATCATTTTACAAATGAGGAAACTGGTATTAACAGGCTTATATTTAAATTAAAGCCAGCATTCTTTGGGGTATGGATCATTCCTTTGTGAAATACCAGTTAGGCAGTTTCTAATATTCAGTGTTGGGCTTTAGGCACTGGGCATGTATTTATTGGTTAATGGCGCCTGGCATATTACCAGAAGGAATGGTTGAGAGGTAACACCAGCAAGCCATTAAGATGATGATAATTAAGTTAAGCTGTGTATAATTGCTGTGACTGGATGCTGCTGGATTGAAACAACCATTGAAACTTCCATGTCTCTCAAACTGTGTATTCAGTTGTATATGGACCCCTGCTCTCCCGGGGATTCCTGGAGAGTTCACGTTGGTTGGTGAGGTTCTGGTGGAGGGAGTTCCAGTTGGTGTATGATGTTCCTGGAAGGGCTGGCTGGGTGGCGTTCGCAGGAGTTCGGGCAATAAAGGAGTTCCTGTTTGAACCTACAAGTGCTTCGTGGCCATGGCCGCTCGGTTATTTTGTGCCCAGCCAGACTGCAGCAGATGAAAGGGGAATAAAAAGTATATTGTATTTCATAAATACTTATCAAGTGCCATTTACGTGTCGGGCATTGTGTTAGGTGCTGAATGTGGAAGCCTGGGCGTAGGGCTTTGTTGGTGACCTGGGAATGCTTCTCTGAGCAAGTGCTGTTTGAGCTGAAGTCTGGAGGAGGAGGAAGAGCTAGGCAGTTGGAGACAGAAGTTGCAGCACAAAGCCTCCTAACTCCAGATTGTTCTCTTGTGTGCTGGGCTTCATTGCCTGGGTGTGTTAGCTCTACCTTCATCCTTATGGCTCCATTTTCCTCCTAGCAGTTTTAATTAACTGCTTCCTATTGCTCTTCTGTTTTTTCCTGATTTCTTACATCTTTCCAATAAAATTATAAGCACCAAACTTGTATTTTATTTTTTATTTTGTATTTTTTATCTTACCTTCCTTGCATTTCTCAGCAAGCTTTCTTAATTTCCTTTCCCACCCATCTTCAGTGGACACTCTTGGCGCCCTGTCCACAGCCCCCATGAAGCTCACCATTCCTGTAATGCCAGAGGCTTTCTGGCATTGTGACTCTGTGCTTGAGGGCTTTCTCTGGACAGGAATGCTAGGGAGTTAACAGCAGAGAGACTGATAGCCCTTATGAACTCATATACCAGCACCCATGCCCTTGGGCAGGACAGCTATGGGGCAATTCCAGATGGTCTCATAGAGTCCCCGGAAGATTTGAATCCCAGCTGCCCATAACAGTAACCTACTTATTGACATGCCTTGAGTAAGCTTCCTTCTCTTCCATGTCTCTCTTCATTTTTTTTCTTTTCTTCCTTCCATTGCTTCCCAAACAAACGACTGGAAGTCATGTTCTCAGAGTCTGTCTCCGGGAATCTCAAACTTAGGAGGCAGATATGAGATTTTGGTGAATCACACTGTGCAGCTCTTGTCAACTCTCTTCAGATCTTGTATTTTCGCCTGTTGGTAAAAAACTAAAGCACGTATTGAAAAGAAGACATTGTCATAAAAGGAAAACATACAGATTTAATGAGGGAAAGAGAGGAATAGAGGTGAGAATGATTGACTAGCTCTCTGCTGCATCATTTTATCCTTGCTCATACATCATTTTATCTTCATGGTTTTGCAAGATAAATCTATTTATTCTCATTCCTGTAGATGGAACATCGAGGCCCAGAGAGATTAAGTAACTTACCTAAATTCACAGTAGTCAGGGCAATCTAGCTGGGACTCTAATCAAAGTTGGGCTTCTTCCTCAGTACAATAATTCTCAAACTCCCGGAGGCTACTCACTTGGATCATCTTTGTAGATCATAGTAAAGCCTGAACATGTTAGCAGCTGTATAATTTTTTTATCAGATCAAATACGAAAATATGCCCTATATATGCAGGAGGAAGCAAAGAATGAAGAACTAAGGAAGGAAAACTTGAAAGAAGTGTCTTTCAACATTTTTTGGATTTGAGGAGCAGGCAGGAACTTGATTTAAGAACCTCTGTCCTCTACTTGCGTTGACTCTGGAGGAATGCTGTGGTAGAAAGGTTGTCACACTGAGGACCCTCTATAACCTCCAGCTGTCTCCCCAGGCTGAGGGCCACGGTCAGCATGGGTGATTTGCCTTTATCCCACTACCCTTAGTTTTCATGGCCTCAGTCAGTCCTTTAACTTTGTTACCTACTGAGAAGGACAGGCATTGATTGAGCCTGCACCTGTATCCTGCCACCATCTCCAGAAAGGCTTCCCTGCCGCCGCTGCACTCCCTGGGCCCTGTTGTAGGTTATCACCGTACTTCACTGAAATTTCTTATTATCCCTCTCAAAACTCTGGGCAAATGCAGATTAGGACTATGCTGTGTTTATCTTTGTATCCCTAGAACAGACCTTTGCATGTAGTACATGTTCAGTAAATGAATGGATGGACAGATTAGACTTCGTGCTTGTTTCTGGAAATATGAAGAATGTTAAAAAGCAGAGTGGGGGGTTGTTTGCAAAACTTGTGGACTAGGGGGCGGGGCCTAGAGAAATGAGGAAGTAAATAAATAAATCAATCCTGGTAGATAACACCTGTCCTTGAGGATGTCTTGAGAGGCCTTCAAAGCATAGCAGTTGGGCCTTACCTAGCAATTTGATTTTGAATGAATAGCAGCCTGGGGAGTAAGGATGCTTGTCTTAGTGACCCAGAACATCATGATACCTTGATGGGCTAGGGCCTCATTCTGTGCCACCATTTATGTCCCTGCCATGGCTAGCCGACTGGCAACGAAGGGGAAAAGGACAAGACAAGTAGTCTTGGTTCTTTCTCATACTGCTGAGAAAGTGAGGTGCTTGGATTGGACAGAAAAGCAAAGGTGAGGCTGAAGAATTCAGTTAGTGTTAAATCCCCCTTTTAAGCTAACCATTGTGAACCCTTAGCATGCTTAGCAAGACTCAGTTCACTTGGCAGGGAAGAAGAATGGTGATAAGAAAACTTTTTATTTTTATTTTTGTTTTTTTTGTCTTATAGGTGTTTCGTGGGACTCCCTCCCAGATGAGCTGCTCCTGGGGATCTTCTCTTGTCTTTGCCTCCCCGATCTGCTGAAAGTCTCCGGTGTTTGTAAGAGGTGGTACTGCCTCGCGTAAGTATTTTGCACCCCTTTGGCACATATGAGGGGAAGGGAAAGAGATGAATTCACTTCAGTCTGGTGAAACTAAAAGCCAAGAAAGGTACAGAAGCCCGAGCAGACTGTCTTAGTTTTAATAATAGTTTCTTCGTTTCATAGTGGAAGAGAGGCGTTTCCTGGAGGTGTAAACTTTCCCCTGTTCTGACAACTTCTTGGCCTGGTATTCAGTTTGGCACCTGTTTACCAGGTGTGGTATCTGGGCCAAGCAGTGGGCTAAGAGCAGAGAGAGTTCTGGAAAGCCATAAAGACAGTGTGCCTCACTCCAGAGGCCAGGTATGAGCACAGATCCCCGTGTGAGCCTCGCCTCTGCCACTTACACTCTGCACAACTTGAGTGAGGTACTTGATGCTAACAAGCCTCAGCCTCCCCGTCCCTTGTGTAAGCTTGCAGTGATGCTTCCCTCAGTGTAGTGTGGCTGTGAGGATAAACTGTACTGCTGGTTCAGTGCCTGCCTCCCGGGCATGTTGAGTACCACCCCAGGTGTTTTTTGGTAACAATTTTTAGGTGTAGATGGTGGGCTGGGAAGACAGTAACAGGCCTAAAGCAAGAAAAAGACTGAGGTTTTGTTGTTTATTTTTCCAGTGCTGGGGATGGAACCCAGGGCATCCTGTGCGCTAGGCGCACCCTGCCACTGACATGCATTCCCAGTCCTGAGGCTGCTTTTTAATCAAAACTTTTTTTTTTTTTTTTTTTTTTAAACGAGTTCCACCCTTCCCCATCTCCGCTTTTGTGTTTGGAGACCATCTATCTGGTTTCTCTCTCCACATATTCAGAACTCCCTTCGTGAGACAGTAGGAGGCCTTTCAGGGTGTCTGGAAACAAGACAGCATAGGCATTGGCAGGAGCAGGCTATATGCTTAGAAGGTGAAAGAATTTGCAGGCCTGTAGTGCTGGCACAATGGCTGGGCTTTACTTATCCCTACTAGGAAATCCCACTTTGGTTTTCCTTTCCCACCAGCAGTGCGTTTGTCCACTCCATGCAGAATCTCAGCCTTTTTTAAAAAAAAAAAAAAAAAAATTGTGTTGTGCAGATTTAAGGTATGCAACATGATCATGGTTTGATATACAAATAGTGAAATAGTTCTATGCTTGAGCAAATAAATAAATCCATCATTTCACAGTTCCCTTTTCTCTCTTTTGTAGCAAAAACACTTAAAATATACTTTCTTAGCAAAAATTCCAAATACACTACAATATTACTAGCAGTCCTCATGTAGTATCTTAGATCTCGAGACTTACTTAGCTTACATATCTGTTGCTTTGTATCTTCGACCTCTGTCTCCCACTCTTGAAGTCCACTGCTCTTCATTTCAATTGTCAGAAATGTAAGTCAATGACATTTATTAAGCACTTACTATGTGCCAGGGGCTGTGTTATCAGTTTAATCTTCCATAGTCTTAAGTGACAATATCCATACTATTTCAGTTTTAGGAACAGTAGGTTAAGAGGTAAGTGGGAAAACAAGAATATAAGGTCCAGCTGACTATACAGCTTTAACCGTAACTAGTTATATTTGGCTTGGGGTTCAGACAGCTCTTGAATTCATCTTCCTGTCTATGCTTAAGGTGGATGTTATTCAGGAACAATGTGAATGTTCCAGAAATTTCCCCAGGTTGTTACAGAATGCTTATTAAGCTGTTTTTGCCTCTGTGCAAATAGAAATGTCAGGCATGAGATCTGAGATAACCAGAGGGTAATCCAGTGTCATTTTCTTGGAAGTAGATTTTTGTCTGGGCAAGAGAAAGATTCAAAGCATTCCAGTCTCTTATGGATATCTTATCTACAGTCTGCCCTTTTCTAATAATAGGGGTCAAATCACACACTGATAATTCCTATATACCAAAAGTTTTAAAACCCTGGCCGGTGGGCCACTTATTTCAAGTACTATTAAAAAAAAAAGAAAATTCTACTACACCTAAGAATTTAGAATATCCCCTCATGTGCTTGTATTTCACATTTTATTTCATTTGCTTGAATTCATCTGTGGATACATTTTTGAAACCTCCCTTTTATTTTAGAAACACTGTAACCTAATATTTTTCCTTTTTCTTTCACAGTAGTACACATACACACATGTACATACATACACATATGGGTCATGTGATTGATTTCAGTGTAAGATACTATAAAGCAGAGCTGAACTATGACTGCTTTTTCCTAGACAATATCTATGATAGCTGTATCTCATGATAAAATAGAATAATAGAATAACTTTGTTTCTTAAGTTCTATTTGCATGTTACTTTTGGAAATTGTGGTGATCTCTTCATAGATTTTTGTTGTTGTTGTTGTTGTTTTTCAGTACTAGAGATTGAATCCAAGGCACTCTACCACTGAGCTATAAGCTATGTCCCTAGGCCTTTTTATTTTTTATTTTAAGAGAGGGTCTCCCTCACTTACAAAAGGTGACCTTGAATTTGCAATCCTCCTTTCTCAGCCTCCTGAGTACTGGGATAGTAGGTATGCCCCACCAAGCCCGGTCTGTTCATGCTTAACGACAATGGCAAGAGGTATCATTTAAGAAATTTTGAAACTCCTCATCTGGTAAATAATCAAGTGATTTGAATAATCAGTTTTGGGGGTGGGGGCAGGACTGGGGATTGAACTCAGGGGCACTTGACCCCTGAGCCACATCCCCAGCCCTATTTTGTATTTATTTAGAGACAGGGTCTGAGTTGCTTAGCATTTCGCTTTTGCTGAGGCTGGTTTTGAACTTGAGATCCTCCTGCCTCAAGCCTTCCAAGCCCATGGGATTACAGTCATACGCCACCACGTCCATCTTGAATAATCAGTTTTAAAGTTGTCATATTGAATTGAAAACTAGATTTTTTTAATAATATTCAGCTTTTTAAAATTTTTTTTTTTGTTATTGTTGTAGATGGACACAATACCTTTATTTATTTATATGTGGTGCTGAGATTGAACCTTGTGCCTCACACATGCAAGGCAAGCGCTGTACTGCTGAGCCACAACCCCAGCCCCTGAAAACTAGAATTTTATTCTCTGCTTCTAGATCATTGAAAGTGTTAATTTTAGCATTGAATCACTTAAATTAGAAATATATAAAAAGTAAAATGTGTAAGTTTATTCATATTATGATCAAGAAATATTTAGTAGTGTCTTTAAAATATCTTAAATATTTGCATAGTCATCTTTAAAACAAAATTTCCTTCAAGGGGATTTAGCAGCTGTGTCTTACTGGTTAGTAATATCTTTGAGGGCCTCCAGCATTACCTGTGACTACTTACCAAGTCAAGCACCTCCTCTTTTCTAGGTTTGATGAATCTCTCTGGCAAACCCTGGACCTCACAGGTAAAAATCTGCACCCAGATGTGATTGTTCGTCTGCTGTCTCGAGGCGTGGTGGCCTTCCGCTGCCCCCGATCATTTGTGGACCAACCCTTGGTTGAACATTGCAGGTAAAAAAGTAAACTCCCTAAAAAAGGCTCTTTTCTAAATCTTGAGGTGAAAACAGAGCCTATGACAGATCCTCTTTGCAGTGTGGGACATTAGGTACACGTTGTGCCCTGTGGTCTTCGGGTTGAAATATGGCACAGGTTTCAGTGATGTCACTCCGATTTTAACTCAGGGTTTCTACTGTACTCTTCCTGGGGTTAAAGGTGTTCATTTAGGGGCTGGGGATGTAGCTCAGTGGTAGAGTACTAGCCTAGATTTATGAAGCCCAGAGTTTGCTCCCCAGTATCACCCCCCACACACACACCCACACACAAAAGGTGTTCATTTAGCTTTTCTTGTTGAGTCCTCAGCAGGTAGAAATGGTGAAGACTCGAGGTAGGCAACAAACAGCCTCGGTCTTTCCCCACTGCCCATTTCTGACAAACAAAAACGTTCAAGTGGTGTTTTCAGATTTGTAGCTTGTGCTTTCAGTCCTGTTGTGGACAAACTTGGGCAGATTTACAATCTGAGGGGGGAAAATCCCTCTTTGTTTTTTGGTTTCTTTTGTTGTTGTTTGTTTGGTAGACTATTTTGAAAAAATATTTCTCTGGCACTACTAATTATGCAGCATCAAGGGTTGGTGTTGTCTCACACTTGAGTAGAATAACTAGACACTGAAGAGAAAAAGAAGCCGACCACAGCAGAGCTAAGGGTGAAACGTGTCTCCCCACTCTAGAACTTTTCCCTTCTTTCCACCATTGAATCATGTCCCGGCTTCTTTCTCCCCGACTCATGCCTTTTCTTAGTCTTCTTTACACGTGTGATTCCTTTTGTGCTCTCCAGAATTCATTCCTGGCTGCTTTTCTTCTTCGTCTACATGCTGTTCTCAGACATGTTTATGTTCAGGACTCTCACATCCTTATCTGTAGCTCAGCCTTCTCTTTTAAGCTCCCTATTTCTAATTAACTAAAGACTTCCAAACCTGAATTTCTTCCAAGTACCTCAATGTTAGCATATCTAAAATTAAACTTGGCCTCCTCTTCTGTCTTCTCTGTTCTAGTGCATAACCACTGCCACGTACCCACTCACCCTCGCCAGAACCAGGATCATCGTAGAAACTGGGACTGTATTGGCAGCAGTGTCTGCACTTGGCAAAGATCCTTTTGAATTTACAAAAAAAAAAAGAGTGGGCAACAACAAGTAGCAATTTGTTTTATGACCAGAACTATATTCAATACATGAAATGTGTATTTAGGGTCTTATTTGTGATGGATTGCTCATTTGGGGAAAAGAAAGGGCCTGATAGGACCTGAGTGTACTTGTGACAGCCACCTCACAGAGAACTCCTTTTTGTCCTCTTTTATTCAGCCCTTTTCGTGTCCAGCACTTGGATCTGTCTAACTCAGTTATAAACGTATCTACCCTCCATGGCATTCTCTCTCAGTGCTCCAAGTTGCAGAATCTAAGCTTGGAAGGCCTACAGCTTTCTGATCCCATTGTCAAGTGAGTAGCAACCAAAACATGTGACAAAGGCATTTTCTTGTATTTGTTAAATGTGTACCCTGTCTGTAACTAGGGGCCCCTTCCATCCGTGTCCAGATGGACGCACAAAATATCTCATGCAGTGCCCCAACTTCTGAAGAACTTTCCAGAACTTCATGCACGATCCATGCCTCATTCATGGGTGAGATGGATAATTACAGTGCAACATGTTTGTTAAATAGATTGGTGACTATGAGGCATTGAGAGAGGCCAGTTAAATTTGGGGAAGACAGCCTTCTCAGAGGAATTGACTTGTGAGTTGGGTATTGAAGACATTCACATAGAACTCCAAGTGTTGGACAAAGGATGCAGCTGAGGTAAAGCTGCTGGTGCCATGTACTAAGTGAGCTCTTTAAGTGTGTGCTCATTCCATTCTGAGAGGACCCCACGAAATATGTTCTTATTGTTTCCTTCTTATGGCTGTGGAAACTGAGGCACACAGAGGCTGAATAATTGTCCAAGGTCACACTGTTAGTGGGTGATGAATCAAGATTTGAACCTGTCATTAAGACATGATTTCAAAATAATGGCTCTTACTCACTAAGTTGCCCTCAACAAGGTATTTAGGAATGTAGTAGAGGAGAGGGCAAATTTAAGTGATGTAATATTGCAAGAACCTTGTGACTTTTTACATGTGGAAATTTGCTTACAAATGGAATTAATGTTCATCCCATTGCTTGCTTTCTTTTTTTTTTTTTTTTTAATTTGAAAAGTACATTGATCAGTGTTTCTGGTGCATTTACTCTATATCAGATACTATGCCAAGTCCTTTATTTCATTGTATCATTTAATCTTCATAATATCCCCACAAAGAAGATACTGCTATGGCCATTTCCCAGGTGAATAAAATGAGGCAATGAACCCTGCTGAGTGTCCCAGAGATAGTGAAATGTGAATTTTAAACTCAATCTCATTCAAAGGCCTGTGCACTTAGGACACTAACATGCTTTCCTCCAAGTTCCTATTGATTGAACAAGAGTGCCTCATCGGTATTCCTTTGGCATTTTTCTCTTTTTCTAGTAATCTTGCGCAGAACTCAAATTTAGTACGACTCAACCTTTGTGGGTGTTCTGGATTTTCTGAGTCTGCCCTGAAGACTCTGCTAAGCAGCTGTTCCAGGTAGGAGAGATTTGAGCCTTGATTATAGAGCTCTTGAATCAGGTGCAGTTACCCTCACATCTGAACAGAGCTGGATGAACTTTCTGAGCTATTCTTAACTCTCCTCGTTCTTGCAAAGCACAGTATCCTTTGCTTTGCAAAACTTTCCTGCTAAATTTTAGAATCAAATCAATTCCATTTGTATGGGAGAGATACTTGTATAGTGATTTCTTTTTTTCTGTTTATTTGTTACTATGAAAGCAGGGGAAATGTGGTGTATTTATCACAGTGTAGGTGAAAGAAATCTGTTTACACTTGACTATGCAGTCAAGTTTTTCCCCTATAATATCTATAGACCTAACTTGCAAGTTTGATCAAAAATGGTACATTTTAAGTATAAACCATAATAGATGTGGGTGATTCCATTAACATCTTTTATAATGTCAGTGATAAAACGTACAGAGTTATAGATATTTCTAAGTGAGGGGATACATGGTTTATAGAATACACAGTACTCTGTGTGTGTGTGTGTGTGTGTCATGTTATTTTTTTTTTTTTAACTATTCCTTTGTCTCTGGTATATAGCATTTGTACCTGTGTCTTATTAGTGATCTGCTAAAAGTCGATTGCCTTTGGATAAGAATGTCATCAAAGAGATAAGATATAGATGTATAGTGCTACTCTAGTGATTTTGGGAAGTGGAAGGTGTGACTTAGTAGATAATTGTCTTTGAAAACCTCATTGATTCAGTTAACAGAGGCACATTAGACAAAGTGGCATTTTACAATCCTTACTACCATCTACTAGTTTTGTAAAATATTTTGAGTGATTGCTCAGTCTGTCTGGTTGTTCACCCACCACCTAGATGGTTTGAGAATGAAAACATATAGGCTGGCATTTCCTCTTACAGTCCTGGAATGAGAATTGAGTCTGCAGGAGAGGAGGGGGCTCCCCTTTATTTCCAGAAGAGGGAAACACTAAGATCTTTGCTCGGATCCCCTGAGCAACTTTCAGGAGCAAATGGGGTAGGGAAATGTCAAAAGGGAGAAGGCAGTTTCAGATGAGCAAAGGTAGATGCTTAGAACAGTGGGTGTTCTGTGCATAAAACTGTAAGGAATGGTTTTATATTTTCTTTATTTACAGCTTGAGGCAAATTCATTCCTGTGTGATATGTTCACGTTATCCTTATTACCTTCCTTTTGTGCAGACTGGATGAGCTGAACCTCTCCTGGTGCTATGAGTTCACTGAAAAGCACGTGCAGGTGGCTGTTGCACATGTGTCAGAGACCATCACCCAGCTGAATCTTAGTGGCTACCGAAAGAATCTTCAGAAATCAGGTTTGAACTTCCGGGCCTTGGCAACTGAGGCTTTAATAGTACAAATAAATATGATATATTAAACGGCTCCTAAGTTATCTCAAAGTTAGCCCAGTGCTTGTGTTATTTCCTTTTCCAGGGGAGGAACTGCTGATCAGGAAGGGTTAGGTAAAGGTAAATAGCTAGCGAATTAGAGGACAAGGTTACAAATGGAAAGGGTTTTTTTTTTTTTTCAATAGCTTCACATTGCAGTCTCAGTCTGGGCTGCATAAAACCTAGTTAATCCAATGACACACATCCACCATGTTTTGATGTTGGTAACTAGCTCATTTGAGTGTAGGAATTTAGTATATGGAATACTAGTTTGTAGTGTGCCTTTTTTCTCTCCAAATAGCTCCATTTTCAGTGACTGTACATCAGCAACAGCTGTGTGATACACCATCAACTGAATATGGAATAATTTATATTAAACAATAATAATTTAGGCAGCTGATATTCTAATGGACATTTAGAATCTTTTGAGTTTCTCACTTCTAGAAATAACTTTGGGATGGACAGAGACAAATCTTCAGGCACATTTCCAAGAATGCGTTCTTAAGCTTTGGCTAGTTCTTTCCAGACCACCTTCCAAGGAGTTTAAAATACCACCAGTGTGCATCCTCCCCCATGAATACCACCACACTTGGTTCTTCCCTGCTCATGCTCAGGAGAAGGGTTGGCAGTGCTCTAGGTACGGTCCTTTCCTGCACCAGAGTCTCACCATCCATTAATGAGGTAGTGGGAGATTCTGACATTTTCTGACATTGAACTTGTTGTAGGCTTGAAAAACTGCCATAAAGCAACTGCTCTTAATTTTGCCTGAGTATAGATTAAACTCTTCTTTTTGTTCTTCCAGAAAAGGTGAAGATAAGTTTACCAAGTTTTAATTAAGAATTGTAGATAATAAAATCCAGCTTACTAGATACATTCAGCTCAAGGACAAAGAGAGTATAAATTAAAAGTGATAGTTTTCTTAAATATACAATGGAAATAAAAATTTTAATTAATGCCATTAGTGTAGGACACAATATTGTGTTATATATAAGATAATATGGATTTGGTTTTAGCTCACAAACTGGTGCCTGGCTGCCTGGTTCCAAATACCCATTCTGCCATTTACTGGAGAGCCATGAGCAATTTCCTTATTTTTCTGTTCCTGTTTCTTCATCAACAAAATGGATATTATAATAGGTAGGACCTACCTCTTAGAGTTATAATAAAGAATAAATGAGTTGATGTACGTGCAGCACATTGAATAGTTCTTGGCATGTGGTGAGAGTTACTGTTGGCTGTTATTTCAGCATCACCAGCCAGTATCACTTACCTCCCTGTGGGGCAGGCAGTTAATGAGATAAGCGCAATGTGATCTTGGAGGACCTAGCTTTTCATCTTGCATTTGACCTTGACTCCTAGCAGAAATCACCTCTGAAGTGACAGGTTGGATTGCCTGGTTTTTAAGATCCCTTCTAGCTTTAGTAGATCTGTTTGTGGCCAAGTGAAGGGAACAGTGAAAAGGGAATCTTGTCAGTGACCACTGTTTACTAACACTTCCCACCCAGGGAAGACAAGGCTTAAATTAGGGATGGAAAGGGAGACTAATTTTATCCCTTCTCTGTTTGGTTTTTCCTCTGGTAGTATCAAAGATTTTATAATTTTACTGATGGCTAGTTGGCCAGTTAGACAGTTGGTCACCCAAAATTGTATTATGCACTTTCTTCATTTTGCGGTCATTCATTGAATAAATGTTGATGGAGCACCATGATACATGTAGCTCTGTTCCAGAGTTACATAACTATGTGGCCCTGAACAAAATGAAGACAGTCACACTGATTCAGCTTTCATTCTGTGTGGGAGCCAGACAGTGAACAAAACTCCCAAATGTTGTGAAAGATAAAGCAGATGAGCAGGTGGAATGTGGATGGAGAAGACTACTCTTAGGTGGACTGGTAAAACAGAGGCCCTCTCTTGAGGAGGTGATGCTTGTGCAGAGCCCTGGTTGAGTGAAGGAGAAATCCATGTGGATTTGTGAGATAACATTCTGGAACAAAGGATCAGCAGATGCAAAAGCTTGATATGGCAACCAGTATGTGAGAAGGAGCAAGGGAAAACAGGCAGCCAAGGGCTCTCTAAGCCAAAGAAAAAGTTTTGGGTTTTTTTCTGAGCCATTGGAATATTCTGAGTCAAACAGTGTTATGAACTGAATTGCCTGCCTTGTGTGTGTGTGTGTGTTAGTAGGGTATGAACTCAGGGGAGCTTTATCCCAGCCCTGTTTTGAGATGAGGTCTCACTAAACTGCTGAGGCTGGCCTCAAGCTTGAGGTCCTCTTGCTTCAGCCTCCTGAGTCACCGGGATTACAGGCATGCACCACCAACAAGCCTGACTCTGACTTGCCTTTTTTAAAAAGGGCTTACTCTAGTGCCAAGGTCGGGGGGGGGGGGGGGGGGGGATGTGAAGCAGGGAGGACAGTTAGGAGACTAGGGTGATAACATTCATGGTACTAATAAATGATCCGATTTGGGGTGCATTTTGAAATCCTGCATAGCAAGATTTGGAGACAGATTGGATGTGGGCAGTGAGAAAAACAGTCAAATGTGGTTCCTAGAGTTTGGGCCTAAGCAACTGGATCCATGAAGTTATCACTTTCTGAGATGAGAAGAACTTTAGGGAAGGAACAGATTTAGGGGACATACTGAGTATTTGCTTTTAGATGTAAGTTGGATGCCATCATATACCTGAAATGGATAAGTTGAGAAGGCGGTTGGAAATGAAAGTCTAGACGTTAGAGAAGATGATGTGGCCAAAATTATAGCAGTGAGAAGAAAAAAAATACTCAACGATAGAGAAGTTTTGTTGTTGTTTTGCATAAATCACATTTATTAGTTCATATTGTTGAGCTCGTGTGACTTTTTCTAAATTCTGAAACGTTATCTGTACAATCCCAACCCCCTTACTAGTTAACATTTTGGAATATTTCTTTCTAGGGTTTTTTCTTTCCTGTCTTTCTTTCTGTGAGTCTGTATATGTAAGTGGGTTTGTGTGTGCACACACAACTAAATAGAGTTTACACTGTATTGTAGAAGTTTTGTTTTCAGTGTATCTCCTAATGTTTTTTCATGTCACAGAAAAAAAATATTTTTAATAATAATGATTAGTATTATATTTCATTAAATAGACAAAGGTTAACAAACTAAACTACCTGAAGGAGGGGTATTTGTAACTATTACTACGTATGTTCTTGCATATCTGCATTTTTCTAAGTGAAACAACTAGACCAAAAGGTAAAATGATGTATATTGCTTTGAATACACTTTAAAATATCAGTTCAGCATCCAAAAAAAAAGAAGAAAAGGAAGAGAAAAAGAAAAGAAATCACTTTCAGCCTCTGGAAAGGCTGCTTATAAAATTAAATATCCATTTATGGTGGACTGTTTCATCAATTATTTCATCAGGTCTGGGTGCTTAGAATAGAATTTTTTTCACTTGATGGCTGAAAAATGGTTTTTATTTTATTTAGTATTTGTTACTTTATTTTCTTTTTGACAGCTATCAGTTCATGTTTTGGCATTTTTTTCATATATGTATATGTGTGTGTGTATATGCACATATATATATTTCTCTTATGTGTACAGTAAGACTACTAACTCTGTTTAACTTGTGTTGAAAACATTTATTCCCAGTTTTCTGATATTTCCGTAATTTTTTTTATTCCAACATGGTAGATTTTCCCCTTCAGTATGGAGATCAAATCGAGGATCTTAGCCATGAAAGCACTCTACCACTGAGCACCACATCCTCAGCCCTTGCATGGTAGAATTTTTTAAAATATATGTAGTATATTATAAGTGTTTCCTATATGTCTTTTTATATCCCAAGATTCAATAAATAACTGCCTATATTATATGTGGAATTTGTTGGGATATATCATTTATTTATTTATTTATTTTGTGGTGTTGAGGATTGAACCCAGTGCCTCACACAGGTAAGGCAAGTGCTTCTACCACTGAGCCATAAGCCCAGCCCAACATTGTTTTTTAAGACATGATTTCCTCACTGATTTGAAGTGCCGCCTATGTATTTGTCTGTATGTACTATTGTTTTGTTTTCTTCTTTGTTTTTATCCCACCAGTTGCTGATACATAATTAAGCTATGGGTTGTTGTTAACCAGTCGTTTCACACAGCCTTCTCAACATTGTAGTCTTTCAGATGGACTCTTAGGTTTTCTGAGTAGAAACTTTTATATACCAAGGTGATCGTTTTGGTTTTTTCTTTCTAATAATGCATCATTAAATTGCATTGTCTCGAACCTGCAGCACAATCATTAAATGTGGTAGTATTGATACTAATATCCTTGTCTTGTTCCTCATTTAGCAGTGACCATCATATTTCTTCATTTTTCCTAGATGTCTCTACTTTAGTTAGAAGATGCCCCAACCTTGTCCATCTGGACTTAAGGTATGTTTTTGTTTTTTATTTTAAATCAAAAGTTGAAAACTCTGGACTTCTCATTGATTGGGGGACAGAATCCTAATGTTGAATGGAAGGAACTGAGCAGTAGCGTTCTCCATCCAGGGTGGTTTTGAATGTCCTCTCTTCTGCTTTGTTACAGTGACAGTGTCATGCTAAAGCATGACTGCTTTCCAGAATTTCTCCAGCTCAGCTACCTCCAACACCTGTCACTCAGTCGGTGCTATGATATAATTCCTGAAACTCTACTGTGAGTATGTTTTGGTTTTGTATTTTTTATTTATATTTTTAAAATTTTATTTATTTTTTAATTCTTGTAGAAGACAGGGACCAACAGAGATTCCATTTGGTATTAAAATCCGTCACTATTAATAGCAAACATTTAAACTTAAATATTAAGATTAGCATATACAAGCTAGCTGGGAAAGACCAGCAAAATAGAAAAGCCAAAGCAGAGTTCTTGCTTGAAATATCTAATAAAGTTGAGTTGACTGAGATTGTTCACTAAACATTTGTTATTACACTGTCAGCATTTTAAAATACGAGAATACTGTGTGGTATCTTTGAAAGACTCGCAAAAGAAGCTTAAGCAAGCCTTTACCTCCAGAGCACTCGGAGTATAATTGGGAAGGCAGACCCCATGTGAGTGAATGGGTTTCCCTGCCTACCCCACCCCCTGCCCAAAAAAGAGTTTCAAATCAGCTCTAATTAATTCAAAAGCCTTCATCTGGACTTAAATAAAAAGTTCTGTAAGAGTGATATACGACCTGGATGGTCAAGGAACATGAAGAATCATAGCATGTAGGTGGTGTATATTCATGAGAGTCTCAATGCTGTCTGAGCAGAAGGACTGTCAGTGAAGTAACTTATCCAGATGTGATGGTGAGTTACTGCCTGAGCTGGGTCTAAATTTGAGAGTTCCTGGAAAGATGCAAGAGTTTGGTGGTTTAATTTTACCTGCTTAACAATTTCTACAGTCAAGAAGAGTATAAAAAATAAAAGCAATTGAATCCATCTTTCTTTTAGGAAGTGTTTATACCTAAAGTGTCTTGGGAATAATATCATCGTCTCTTCATTTTTAAAAGTTTTCCTTTATTTTATCCCAGAGGGCTGTAATAGTCTTCCTAATGACTAATGTAAATGTATAGCAATTTCACTGCAAACCACAAGAGGTCAGTATTTTGCCCTTGGTCAGGTGCTCTTTATTACAGTCAGTCAATATTAGTCTCCATATTAGGCTGCTATGCTCATTTAGCTCAGTATCCAAATGACGGTAACTTAGATTTAGCTACCTACCTAAGGAAAGTGGTGAATTTAAACCGAAAAATTATTTAGTTCTCAAATTAATGCTTTGGATCTTGTAAATTAGATTTTCGTAGTTAATGTTTAAATCAGATACTTCAGCTATATCAGGTTAACTAATATTGGGAAATCTGGTACTTGTATGATTAATTATTTTAATGAATGAATGTCAGGGCTCAGGGATTTAGCTGGTACCTCATTTGGAAAAGCATTACCTAAAAAAGATGCCACTATTTACCTGCATGGCTCTCAAATGTTGGGATCTAAACTCGTAAACATGGGACTCTAATTAATTAAATTCCTGCCTCTCTATTTTCTAGCATCCAGAACTCCTAGGAGCCTCTAGAGTCTACCCAAAAAGGTTTCTCTGTCATCTTTTCTCTCCTGCCTTTGCCATCTGGGCTCCCACTTCTTTGCCAGGAGAGAATTCTTTTCTGGTTTCTTTTCTCAAGAGAATCTATCCATATGTCTTGTTTTGGTCCCTTCTCTGCAGAAACAAAGAAGCTAAGAAGGTAATAACCCAGACACTTCTCCTCAACCAGAGGTGAGGGGAGGGCTGTGAGCCCTGATATTTTAATGTTTGTGTCCAATGGGATAATTGTACTACCTGTATTAGTAATCCTCACAGCCAGTGTGAACTGACGGTTCAGGCCTGGGCCTGGAATCATTACAGAAAAGGTGTGAACCTTCTCTGCATTATTACTTAGTTTTCTAAATCTTACCTTGAAATAAGAGTAATGGGCATCAGGAGTTTAGTTACAAGTCAGAGTGCCAGCAAAGAGTGAGAACAAGAAGAAAGATACTGTCCTTGAATGTTAAGGCCAAGAGTGTTTCTTTAGGTATAATGTAAACAGTATGATGGTTTTACATGATAAATCCCTTAAGATTTTGTTTGTTCGTACCCTATCCTTAAGTCTCTCAAAACAAAATGCCTTGCCCAGTAATTTCATTCTGCAGCTGATATATTTTAAATTTATAATTAAAACTTCCAGGTGCCTCAACAATAATTTCCAGAGAGCCAGTCATCTGTGCTAAAGAATTCAAAGATATTGACCCCTTATCTAAGAAGTGGGAAAATAAAATTTGAATGTTTGTTCTGTAATAATAATTGAGAAATACTGACAAACTTCAGGTTTTTCCTCCTCACATCCTCTCATATTTATTTCCTTATTCCTTAATTGGTCTTATCTCCCACATCTAAACTCTCTTCTAAATATTCCCTTTATCACTCAAGTAAGAAATCTAAGATGAGGAGAGTAAATTGATCTCACATTAGGAGAGACTTAAACATTCTTGTTAGGAGAATCAGTAGTGGAGGCATTTTCGGTTTTAAAAAGGAAAACAGGATTATGTAGATGAGGAGTAAACTGAGTTTATAAAGATTTTTTGTTTACTAAAATTGAAAAGAGATCCTGAAGACATTGCCATCGTCATTTTACACTTCTTAAATTAGAAATAATGGCTTTTAAACTAATTTCAGTTCAGTATCCCTGCGTTCATTTACATTCTCCATGTAATGTCAGAGATACTTGCAGTTTCTCTGTTATAGGTAATGCATGTAACAAGAGGCGGTGTTTTTGTCCTCTTTAAAATTTTGAAGACTCTGATCCTTGACCCCTCATCAGCCCATCCCATGTGGCTCCCTTCTGTGACTCTGAGAGGGCTGTGTGATTTCCGTCCTCAACAAATCTCTCTCCAATGATGTTGTGAGAACATTTCCTCCTCTGCCATCTGTCATCCCTCCTCCTTTTCTCACTCCCACCTACAGTTCCTTTTAAATATTACCCGCTGCAGAATGATTCACAACTCAGCTGCTTTGGTTATCCCAGAACCAGAATTCTCACAGTTATACGGTTCTTATACACTTAGATTTCACATAAGAAGGATGTGAAGTTAGATAGGATTATGATCATCTTCAGTAATAAGTATAAAGATCTATGGATCGGGACTTGATTCCACAGTCCAGAAAGTAGCTTGCTTTAAAAACAACAGCTATTTGTTCTTCTTGATTTTTTTTTTTATTTGTTATGACCTTCAGATCTCACTGTCCCCCTATGAACAAGCATATTTTATTTGAATAGTGCTTTTGTTTTCCACAGTACCCATCATCTTGTATTAAGCTAACATCTATTAAATATCTGTGGTGCTTAAGATCCTTTCTGAAATGTAGAATAAATACAGTTTAGAGGGAAAGTGGGAAGGCTGGAAGAGCCAGTTTAGAACAGAAGGTCTTATAGCCTGTTGAATAGTCTGCAGGAAACACCCAAGGTTTGGGGGTGGATGAGTGCCATAATCTGAGCAAGGCTTTATAAGGACTCCTTGGACAATGGTGTAGAATGTGCTTGAAGGAAGAGGTTGGAAGCCATGTGACAGTTCTTAAAAACGCACATTTGAGTAATTATTGACAATAAAAACCCAAAGGATGCTTCTAACTCAAGGTCATTGATGTGCTGTTCATTGATCTGCAGTGGGCTTCTGTTGAAATTCCAAAATAAATGTTCTGTTTCCTGAGACTTTGTACTGTGTCCCAACCTGGAGCAAATACAGATCAGAGATGAATTTCTAGGCACATAGATCTGTGTTAAGAATCATTACCAAAACCAAAAAGTATTTCCATTGTGGAAATAGGCTTCATTTTCTTTTTTGTGAACCAAAATCTCACTGTTGACACAGTTGCTTTTCACCTAATATAAAACACCAAAGAAGGGGACTGACTCACCTATCTGTGATAGGTAAAATGGTAATACACAGAACAGCTTTAAGAGGCTCCCACCTCCTAGAAAAGTGAGATTTTTTTTTTTTTTTTCCTCTTAATCTGCACCCAGCTCCATGATCTTAGGGAAGTCACTGGTAAGTTTCATCACATATAGTGGACCTGTTCACTGTGAACTATTATCAAAAACCCTGCTGAAATCTTTTGAGATGGAGCGTCTTTCAAATGGAGGTCATGTCCACATCCTTAAAATCCACCACCGTCTGTGGTGGTTCCAACTGATGCCACAGCAAAACATTTATGTTAATCATCACTAGCTTGCTGCCTCACAGCACAGTAACCCCTTTGAGATCAAGAATGGAGAAAGGAAGCAAACACAGTTGGATTTCAAATAAACCTTGGAGAGGATTCTAAGGTTGTTAGGAGTCTCATTTAGCAAAAGGCACAGGTATGATTTCCAGGTTGTTCCACCTTTACATTTCCTCAAATCATTTACTGTGAATTGCTTCCAATTTGCATTTTGTGAAATGTGGTACAAAAGTAAAAACTGGGCCATGTAGTGAGTCAATAGTTTCCCTAGATATTGCTTCTCTAAAAGTATCTTTCTTCCTTTCCAGTGAACTTGGAGAAATTCCCACACTAAAAACACTACAAGTTTTTGGAATCGTGCCAGATGGTACCCTTCAACTGTTACGGGAAGCCCTTCCTCATCTGCAAATTAATTGCTCCTATTTCACCACCATTGCCAGGCCAACTGTCGGAAACAAAAAGAACCAGGAGATATGGGGCATCAGGTGCCGACTGACACTGCAAAAGCCCAGCTGTCTATGAAATTATTTCTTGTAGGATGGTGTCTCCTCTTCCTTTGGAATGGGGAAAGTAGGCAGGAAGCCCAATTACTGAGCACTGGGCTAGTTTTTATTATTCGTTTTCCCTTAACCTTTATCCTGCAAGTAAATTAGGAAACCATTTTCAGGGGAAAACAATGAAGTGTTGCCTTTTTTTAAATAACTATAAAAGTTTCTATCAATGCTATGCCCTTAAGAACCTAAGTTGTAGGCCATCAGAAATTTTAGGAGTTTGAGCCTATGATTTCAATTTACTTTTTTACATAGCAAAATTTGTGCCATTTTCTCCAAGTGCCCTTTGGATTAAGTCTTATTTAGAATCAAGCTTAAAAAATGACTTACGGCTAATGATTTTTATAGCCTTTGTGATAACTTTTTTATCTATTTAATTTTTCAGTATTGTTTAATAAGACATAGTTTGGAAGAACAATAAGCTATGTGTAGGGTGAGCTTAACAGAAAGAGTCATAAGATAGTAGCATTTAAGGTATCTGGGAATTTAAAAAAACATTTCATTTCTATCTTAAGATTTGGAATTAGCTTAACAGAAACATATCCCCACATCTTAAACCCTCAAACAAATTAAACATATGGCCAGAGGTATAGAGTTGGTATAGGATGTGAAGGCTCAAGAAGTAATTTTCTATGCCAGGTTAATCAGAAGTATCCTTTAATATCACTAAGGTACTGTGTTCCTGAAATATAATTGTGGTTTCTAATTTTATAATCAAATTATGTTAACATGAGTTGTTTAGCTTTTAAATGAGTTGCTTTGTTTTTGGAAGGTGGTATTAACCTATTCAGTCTCTATTCTTGAAAAATTGGAAGAGTTCTGAACTGATACCGCCTGCTGTTTTCCTTTAGTGCTAAGTTTATTTGTATATTACTCTGGAATCAAGTATTTTAAATTGCCTTTTTTAAATATGGTCTTTTGCAATAATTGTTTGAAACTACCCACTTTATAGGGTTATTGATCTTAAGAATTGCTTGTTCCGGTAAATCAGAAGTACACACTAGAAGCAAGTGTATTTTCCATGCAGTTTCAGGACAGTCTGCACTGGCACCTATGTAAGAGTTAGTACTCAGGTGTTGAACCTTTTAGTAATATGAGTGGGTTTGTTTTTTAAAAAACCTCTCTCATCAAGACAAAAAGATCAAGCTCTGCTTTTTAAAAATCACAAAAACACTAGTTTTAAGTCAGTGACCTCCCCATATGTGCAAAATGTAACAAAAAAGCCAAAATCCATCATTTTTCTATTAACTGGTTTTATTTTAATCAAAGATTTTAAATGTTAAAAACAGTAGCATGAAGTGCCCTTATCTGCTCAGACCTAAGGAAGAAAATTTTAAAGTAGTGTTACACAAGGAGATGATTATGTGTCTATTTCTTATTAGCTAAAAAAGTGCTAAATACTACTTGAAATTATTGTTTACAGATTAGTGACAAGGGCTGGTGGTAGGATCCGGTTGGACTTACTTCCGGATGCCCTCAAACATACAGTGCCTGTACTTCCAAACTCAAGTCCAGCCATAAGCTATTTTGCCAACATGTCGGAGTAATCTGTATTTTTGTATGTGATTTCTACTTTTATAAACTTGTTTTAAAATAAAACACATTTTTATAAAAATGAGTGCTTGAGCCAGGTTGTATCCCTTTTTATACTTTCTTTTCTAAGTGTGTCATTAAAATGAAAAAACATTCAGAGTGGGCTGCCATTTGACCAGAGGCCTCTGAGATTCTATAAAACAGCACAAAATACCATCCTTTTTACTTCATAATGATTGTCATATTAAAATGATAGTTTATAATGCATTTTGAAAAGATGCTAAATATCAGCTTATTATTTTTAAAGTGCCTGCAAAAGCAAGGACATTTACAAAACATTTGCATTCATGTGACTAAAGTGATAGTCAAGTTAATAAAAATCAGCTAACACTTTTAAATACAGACGTGATCAGCTTAAACTGTGTATCTTAATGTCATTAGGAAACTTTCATATTTTATGCCCAGAAGGTTTCCCAGAGTTCAGTTCCTTTTGAAGCTATTTTCAAATGGTAGAATAGTGATTGTTTAATAATACCTAGTTTTGTTTATTCTTATACATTTTCACTACCATGCTTTTTAATGAAAAATGTCAAATACACGTGGGTAAGTAGAGAATATGACAAACCCATCACCAGTCACTATCCATGATTGCCATCCCTTTTACTCCCTAGACAGATAATTTTTAAACAAAACCCAGTCCTGTAATTTCATAACTATTTCGGTATATACCTCTAAAAGATAGGGATTCTCCTGAATTAATTCTGATGCATTGAATATCAGGATGATGTTGAAGATCTCTGAGTTGTCTCAAGTGTTTTCATTCTTGAGTTTGTTCTGATCAGACTCCTACATGGTCCACACATTGCATTTCATTGACAGTCTTAAAGTTTTAATCTTCAAGTGCCCTCTTGCAGTTCCCTTGCAATTTGCTTATTGGTCATTTATTTATTAGACAATAAATGGGCTTGTTTTGTTTAATAAGTTATTTTTGTTTAGTGAACCTAAATACTAAAAATGCTGATATTTTTATATTTCTTTAAATGAATAACAAAAATCTAAGTTCCAATTTTGAACATTAAAAATCAATATTTAAGACATTCAAATTTTAAATGATTTTTATCTCTGGCTCCTTGTTTAAATGATTTTTATCTCTGGCTCCTTTTTTATTTATCTTTTATTTATATATGACAGCAGAATGCATTACAATTCTTATTACACATATAGAGCACAATTTTTCATATTTCTGGTTGTATACACAGTATATTCACACCAATTTGTGTCTTCATACATGTACTTTGGATAGTAATGATCATCACATTCCACCATCATTAATTACCCCTTGCCCTCTCCCTTCAGCTTCAACCCTCTGCCCTATGTAGAGTTCATCTATTCTTCCCATCCTCCCACTCCCTATCCCACTATGAATCAGCCTCCTTGTATCAAAGAAAACATTCGGCATTTGGTCTCTTGGGATTGGCTAACTTCACTTAGCATTATCTTCTCTAACTCCATCCATTTACCTGCAAATGCCATGATTTTATTCTTTTTTAATGATGAGTAACATTCCATTGTGTATATATGCCACATTTTTTTACCCATTCATCTACTGAAGGGCACCTAGGTTGGTTTCACAGTAGGCTATTGGTGTGGCTGTGTCCCTATAGTATGTTGTTTTTAAATTGTTTGGGTATAGACCAAGGAGAGGGATAGCTCTGTCAAATGGTGGTTCCATTCCTAGTTTTCCAAGAAATCCCCATACTGCTTTCCATATTGGCTGCACCAATTTGCAGTCTCACCAGCAGTGTATGAGTGTATCTTTTTCCCCACATCTTCGCCGACATTTATTGTTTGTCTTCATAATAGCTGCCATTCTGATCGGAGTGAGATGAAATCTTAGAGTGGTTTTGATTTGCATTTCTCTAATTGCTAGTGATGATGAACATTTTTTCATGTATTTGTTGATCTTCTGAGAAGTGTCTCTTCAGGTCCTTGGCCCATTTTTATCTGACTCCTCCTTGTTTAGTGATTTTCTTAAAAATGTCTTAAAACCTATGAGTTAACACTTCATACCTTCCTTATTGTACAAAATAAGTCTGACTTATACTCCCAGCCCCTCATGAGTATGTTTAAAATAAAAAAAACTGCATTTGAAAAAAATAACTCAACTCTTCTTTAGTTCAGCAGTATAGTTACTTACTTGATCCCCCCACCACTATGTAGTTTTTTTTTTCCATATTACTTAGTTGTTACGTAATCCCTGGGATCTTTTATTACACAATAGCTAATTATCCTTAAGTATAAGGATATTGGTGCAATGGAATGAATTTTTATTAAATAGTTCTAAATATACATTGCTATTTTCACAGGTGAGCAACAGGTCAACAAGGAGCAATAATTTATTCTTAAATTTATATTTGACAAAATTTTTAAATTCAAGTGAATATTTTACACTAAGATTTTTCTGATTGAAAAGAGAAGACTATATATTTGGTAAAACCTGATTTGAGGTTCTAGGACCATGAATATAGATGCATGTAGAACATCAAAAATATTGGGTTAAAATTATCTTCAAACTACATTTTCCAGGTAAGCACTTCACCCCTCTGATTAACATTATCACTCTGTGTCAAAGATTAGCAGTGAACAAAGTCTACAGGACACAGAATAATACATAGCAGCTGGGGGACAGACTTTTCAAACAGTGTTTTTTGTTTGTAGCTGTATATGGACAGAATGCCTTTATTTCTTCATGTTTATGAGGTACTAAGGATCGAACCCAGTGCCTCAACACGTGCTAGGCAAATGCTCTGCCTCTGAGCTACAGCCCCAGACCTCAGAGTGTTTTAAGAAACTTGGTTTTCAAATAATAATCTATGAGTTAAGGAAATAATCAAATAAAAAGGAACTAACAAAGGTTTAATTTTATTCACATGTAGTTGCCATTAAACAGTTAACTCATTCATAAAAACATCTGTTATTCTAACATCTTTTGCCACTCATCTCTTAGAAATGAATTCCCACCATGGAGCAGAAGTTATATTGCAAATGGAGCAGAGTAAGTATTCTTAAAACCTTTAAAAATATGGCATATGAACAATTTCACACAATACGTTGCCTATTAATGTTACATATTAACATCTATGGTAACATGTGAATAATCAGATTTCCTTCCAATATTAAAGGCAGAGTTGACATTTTTTTCAAGAAAGTATTTAAAACCTGTTAGAGTGGTTAATCCATAGTATGGAATTTAACTTCTTTCTTATATATATCATTTTTTGAAAAAAAAAAATCAGATCCAGCTCTGGGAAAACTGATCTTTATTTTATTTCCATCTGATGTATCAATAAATTTGCTCTAACAGTCTACGCAGGTACTCTTAATTAAGAGAAAAACAGATTCTTCTCCATTATACATCAACACCTAGACCACTGTTGTACATTAACATTTTTAAAAGTATGGATAAAAGTAACATGTTAATCATTGGCAAAACTAAGAGCACTCATTTGACTACATATCTTAGCTTTCACGGAATTTTTACTTCTGAGGTCACTAGTCTCAAATACTATGGACTCTCTCTCATTCATTAATGTAGATCAAGCACCTGACACAGAATAGATGACACAGTGAGGTTCATAAATATTTATCAATGACAACTGTTTTCACCATCAAGTGAAAAAAATATACAACTGAATAAATGGCATGATAATACCACTTCATCTTGCAGCAGTAAGAGCATTCTGTGAAAATTCTAGGGTTAAAGAATAAAATAATTTCCTCCAAAAATAAAGGAGTTCTCATAATGGGGGGGAAAGCCACGGCATTTTATCCTACAAAGCTATTATGCAAAATTTGAAAATAAGTGAAAACCTCAATACTGAGCTACAGCCCTTGCTTTTGAAAAGCAAAGACATATTTGTTTATTAATCCATCCTCTGACAATATTAACACTAGATGAAAATATTTGTTAAAGATAATACCAAAAGAAAATGTCTCCTAATAGAAGATGTCCCATCAGTTCTTACTTTTAGTTCCTGAATCCATGTTAGAGAGTTTTAAAGATGGAAAACACCTATTGGACTCAAATCATTTTTTAAAAATTGACCCAAAATAGGTACTGGATAATTACAACATTTTTAACAGCATCATGACTTTGTCCCATTGGTGTATTCCACCCAGTATTGTTGAAATTAACTAGAAGGAACATCAAATGGAAGTATCTGCAATTTCAAAAGTGATTTAAATTTTTAAATCAAAAGTCACCACTTCATTGTGTCCTAGAATTAGAAAATTCTTAGCACATATTAAAAAACACATTAACCTACTTCAATTAGGTGAATGTCAAGACTTAACAAAATTCCCCATCATCAAAAATTTTAAAAAATTTGACAGGTACTATAAAAAAATATTCCACAAAAGGAGAGGGAAGCAAAAAAAAAAAAAAAAAAAAAACCAAAAAACTACCACACATACAGTCAAATTTAACTTGTACAGTTAAATTTTTAAATCCTAAACGTTGAATCCTTTATTTAAGCCTGCCTCTCTAAATTTGAAAAGATACCAACGCTCTTGGTTAACAATTGTAAATAGTAGAGAAATTTACTATTATCAATTCTAATACATTTAGTTCATTTTTCTCACAGAATGAATATCTTTTTTTTCTATCAGAATCCAATAGAAGATTATTATCTCACTTTCTTTGTCACCTTTGAGCCCAGGAGCAACCAGTCCTAATAACCACCAAAACAAAAAAACAGTGTAGCTTTATGGCTGATGATCTGTTTCCACAGTAAAAATATTTTTCCAGTAATCAAAATTTGCAATCTGAGGAAATCCTTCACTGTTCTAGTAGCACAGTTCGAAGCTCATCTTCTTTATTGATCATCATTGAAGCAATTGCTCCATCATTAAATTCAAAAGAAGTTCCTCCATCCACAACCATACAGGCATCCCAACAACGAGAACGAACACAAACCCTAAGTAGAAGGAAACATTAAATATTGAGTTTCCTTAACCCTAAACAATAATTGATTTAAATTTTTATCTAAATTAGCAAATAATTTCGGCTTGATTTTAACAGTTAAGTTGCTCTTTGGCATGAGAGAATTAGCAACCACATAAATAATATAGGCATATTATCAAAGTCTCAAAATTTATATGTTCCAGATAGTACCCAATATTTATCAGTGAAGAAGTGCAGAGCTGATGGAACTAACAGGCTGTTTTCATATGACTGCTAAGTTATTACCATTACAAATATGTTAAATATTAAACAAGAATGTTATTTTCATGTAAATTTTTTACTTATGGTTAACACAGAAGAGGCCCAAATCACTAAGATACAGCTTAACTGACAAACTTACATAAATGTCACCCAAATCAGGAAATCAGTGCCCTCTCCCAGTTGCCTTCTTCTTTCCCAAGCATATCCACCATTCTAATTTCTAACACAATAGTAATAGTTTTATCTGTTCTTAAACTTTAGTAAAATGTGTAAAAATAACATTTATATAACAGGTATCATAGTACATCAGTTTAATTTTCATTTCCTGGATGAACAATAATGTCAAGCACCTTTCTCATGCTTACTGGATACCCACTTTTTGTGAAATGCCTAAGACTTTTGGTGCTTTTTCTACTGGTTTGGCTACCTTTTCATTGATTTGCAGAAATTTTTATATACAGGTTGAGTATCCCTTATCCAAAATGCTTGGAACCAGACAAGTTTTGGATTTTAGATTTTTTTCAGATTTTGGAATATTTATATACAAATAATGACATATCATGGGCTTGGGACCCAATTCTAAATACAAAATTCAATTGTTTTATGTATACTTTATATATACATAGACTGCAGGTAAATGTATACAATATTTATGATTGTAAATGTATACAATATTTCTAGAATGTATGCATTTTTGACTGTAACTCATCACATGACATCGGGTATGTAATTTTCCACCTGTATCTTCATGTCTGTGCTCACAAAGTGTAGGAAACTGAAGCATTACAAACTAGATTTTCAGATGGGATGTTCAACCTGTACATCTATTCTGGCTATGAGCCCATTGCTGCAGATAAGTTTTGCAAAGCTTTCTCACTCCAGCTTGCCTTTTTCTTAATAGTATCTTTTGATTATTAGAAATTCTTAAATCTAGTATAATTAAATTTATTAGGGAGTCACTTTTAGGGAAAAGGTGACAGAAATGAACCCCACTCCAACCAGGTGGTGTACACCAGTAATTCCAGCAAAGTTGGGAGGCTGAGGCAGGTGGATCATAAGATAGGGGCCAGCCTCAGCAATTTAGTGAGGCCCTAGGCAGCTTAGTGAAACCCTATATGGAAAATTTTTTTTGAAAAAAGAGCTGGAAATGTAGCTCAGTGTTAAAATGCCCCTGGATTCAATCCCTCATATCAAAAATAGAAAAAAAGAAATGAATCCTACTCTAACTTTGTGAGCCAGGCACAGTGGCACATACCTATTATTCCCAGGTACTTGGAAGCCTGCAGCAAAAGGATCACAATATGAGGTCAACTTCAGCAATTTAACAAGACTCTGAAAATTTTTTTAAAAAGGGGGTGAGGCCCTCCGAGAATGTAACTCAATGGTATAGGGCCTCTAGGTTCAATCCCTATATTACTGTAATAAACAAATATTAATTTGTTCTTATTGTCTCGACACATTAAAAATACAGTAAATCAACATCACCCAATTAAATAAATATACACCTTCTTTTCACTTAAATTTTGGTTTCCCTAAACTAACAATAAATTTGAAAGAAAGTGTTTTAGCCAGGTAGGCATGATACCTCATTAGTTGCACAGATTCTACTTTTCCTGATTGAGTAAGTTAAATAAATGAATCTAATGAAGCTGAATACTCTTACAAACAAATGTGATTTTAATGGATGACAGAGATGAAGAGAGTCACAAATCAGACCAAGTATGCTTACTTTGAGGAGAAACAACGCTGACGACTGCTTGAGAAAACTCTGTTTGCTATTGGTTCTCGAATACTGAAAAGTATTTTTGGTTCTTCTGGACTGTACAGCAGTGATTCATTATATTCATTTGTTACTACAAAGGGGAAAAAAAAAAAAACAGTAGCACATTCAAAAAGGATAGTCACTTCTGAGAAGGGTAAAATGAAATATAAAGGCCATCCCCAATTTAAAAAGGCACTGTTCCAAAGGTCTGTTAGGTAGCAAGTTTCCTGGCACTTACAACATATATCCCACGAAAAGAACACCAAAAACAAAAGCCTTAGAAAAGCCTTAGAAATAAATATCAGGTTCCACAATTATTAGCCCACAGTACAATGGAAATAGATACAGTTTGGGGAGGGGGGGTGCTGGGGTAAGTTACTATAAAGCTAGTAATGAAGAAACAGAACTAGTTAGACACACTCAAAAATGTAACTCAAGTTGTCATATTCTCCTGACAAGTTCTTTCCAGAGCTCCATGTCAAAGAGTTGAGGTTAATACTCTTGATATAAAATTCAGTCTCAAACAATGATAGGCAACATGCTTTCTTCAATGAAACTGTCATTACTCAAGATATTTCTAGAAATCAGTAGGCCCTGCTTTCTCTCCATCCAAGAGGCACAGGAAGGTTGGCATGAAAAGTACAAGTGGTTAAAGACAACTGTATAAGATGGTGCAGTGGCACATGCCTGTGGTCCCAGCTACTCAAGAATCTAAAACAAGAGAATCACTTGAGCCCAGGAGTTTAAAGGCTACTATGGGCAGCACAGCAAGAAGCTCTTTATAAAAAAAAAAATAAATAAGGTGATGAGAAGGAGGAGGTTTGAGTGGGGGGTACACCTGTATAAAGAAATCAGGCTTGAAAGTAAGTTTAGTTGAGCACCATGTTAAAAAAAAAAAAAAAATCACAAGCCTGTCAAATAATCTACTTTTTTATGAAAATATAATCTGAATTACAAATACTCCTCAACTTAAAACAGAATTACATCTTATAAACCCACCATGAGCTAAAAATATTGTAAATTAAAATCACCTAACCCACTAAACATCATAGTGACACAGAATCTAGGGTATTAACTATTTCCTCTCCCAATCTTATAGCAAATAGGGAGCTGGAGCTCACTGTCATGGGAAAAGATCAATATTCAAAATTCAAAATACAGTTTCTCCTGAATGCACAACACTTTTGCATTATCAAGTTGAAAAACCATATTTGGCTCTTTAAAAACTTCATCTACCCACAAAAATTAAAATTGGCCTCCTTGGGAACACATCACATAAAACATGTTAGCTCTGACAGAAAATTCACAATAGTTCCAGGAACATCTGTCACAGGGATTGTATCACTGGCATTCACCACTACTTTTGAATAAGACAGTCAAATCTTCAAAGTAAAAACATCCATAAAGCTATTATATATTAAGATAAAAATATACATTTTATATATATAATTTATATGTCTGACATAACTTCAGTTTCACATATATTTTTTAGGTCTTTGACATATATTTGTACAAATTTATGAGGCACAATGTGATGCTCTGATTCATGTATACACTGGGTAGTGATCAACTCAGGGTAATTAACATATCTGTCACCTTAAACTTTTATCATTACTTTATGGTTATATTTTAAGTTAAATTATATAATTAAGAATTGATTATTATGGGTGTCTAATTTTCCTTCCTTTGATACACATTTAATGCTAATGCTAGTTGATAAACCACAATTAAAATAATCTTTTTGGTCTCAAATTCAAATAACAGAATCTTTTGTAAAGAGATGAAGCCATGAAAAGATAAACACAGACAAGGAAGAACCTTCCATAATGGCACACTGAATTAGGGCATGCCTTTCCTATTTGGAGGACATGAATTTTCCTATACCCCATTACATGTCTACAGTTCAATGTTTTGATATAAGAATTATATTTAGGGCTGTGGTTGTGACTAACTGGTAGAGCACTTGCCTAGTATGTGTGAGGCACTGGATTTGATTCTCAGCACCACATACAAATAAATAAAGGTCCATCAACATGTAAAAAAATATTTTTAAAAAAGGGTTATATTTCATAGTTGACAATATTCACAAAATAAAAGTCCAACTTTAATTTAAACTTTAAATGTAGTTATATTATTTAACTACATTTAAAAAGATGAATTAAAGAGCACGTTTGAATCCAAAAAAGTACTGTGCTTTCCTAATTGAACAATATTCCACATTGTCATTCTCAAAATTAATTCAAAACTAAATTGTTATTTATATTAATGATGAATATCATCTGTTACTGACCTTTCTCTACCAATTCTCTGTTTAATGGAAGATTCAAATTTCCTTGTCGTTTTGCTAATAAAAGAGAAAAAGGGAAATATCTTCATTAAATAGTTTATATCATATAATAACTAATACATATCATATATGCATTATATAGCATATAATAATCATGTTATAACATGTAATAGCTGTTTTGGTACTCACCAATATTTAAAACATCTTCCACAGCCTGAGTTGCAACCCTGTTAATATTGAATGACCTAGAAACAAAAATCACATAATTCTTTTTTGTATTAATTCTAAAAACATGCTTAACATGAAAAGTGAACAATCTACTCAATACACAAAGAATCCTTAGAAATTATTGTTACAAATGAACACAGTTAACAACTGACAATGTTTTGATATAGGTATTAGAAAAGAAGTATTCTCATATACTGTTAGGAATACAACAGCTACAGTTGGAAAGTAATTATGTACTATCAAACTTTAAAATGAACATACTTCTCAATCTAGCAATTTATCCTAAAATATACTTCAAAATATAATGTACTTGGATATATACAGGAAAACTTACTGAAGCACTGTTTATAACTGTAAAACAACTCAAATACACACCCAGAGGAAGGTGATGAAATAAATTATATTAGAGCTACTAGTTATATGATATTAAAAAGAACTGCTGAGTGTAGCTGTGCACTCCTTTAATCCGAGCTACTTGGGAGACTGAGGCAAGAGTATCGCAAGTAAGAGGCCAGTAACAATTTAGAAAAGTCCTAGACAATTTAAGGAGACCCTATCTCAAAATAAAAAAGATTGGGGATGTACCTCAGTGGTAAAGCACAAGAGAACAAGAGAGAGACAGACAGACACAGATGCAGTGAGAAAGAGAAACAAACCATCAATATGTGCTGATGTGGAAGGATAACTAAGATATTAAGTTAGAAAACAAGAGGCATTATAATAAGGTGTGTGTACATACTAGAGCTATGAAATGATAAATACTAACTTTTCACTATATATATCCTTTTGTACTATATAACATGTTACTTGAATAGTTTCCTCGAAGATGAGAAATGTACCTGTACAATGCCAAATTCTGTCACTTAAAAATAAATATTAGTACAAAATAGATAACCTTTTTTAATTTTTTTAAATGGACTTTTGTTTTATTCATTTATATGCAGTACTGGGAATTGAACCCAGTGCCTCACCCATGCTAGGCAAGCACTGTGCCACTGAGTCACAACCCCAGCTCCTAAAATAGATAACTTTTACAAATATTCCTGTCCTGACATTTATAAAGATCATAAGGAAAGGTTTTTTTAAAAATTCAGATAATTTAAACTTCTACTGCCTCATACTTCCTCTTACATGAACTTATGAACCAACATAACTTAAACTTAAATCAGTGGCTCTTAACTTCAGTGCAGGAATTACTCCCTAAACTCTCTAACTCTATACATTCACATTTGTATACAAATGTAAAAACACTTTGGATATTCAAGAAAAACTATAGATACACAAAAATTTACGTGTAAAATTTACACTCCAATTTCACATTCCAATCACACCAACTTCATTCTTGCCTCTCTACCTTCGCTCAGACTTTTGAATTACAATATATAATAGGCAAAAGACAGTGACTAGTATGTCCTTATAATAAAGACAATTTATAAGGAGTTTTTTTTAAGTCTTTTTAAAGTTTTTTTTAAGTCTTTATAAATTTCTAACTCCTCTGAATTACAACTAGATAAGATTATTTTCCTATGGTTGTAATCTAGACCTTAGTGAATTCATAACTATCTTTAGGAAAGAAAGACCAAGAGTATGCCTACACAGGTGTTAGCTAGGACACAACATACTTTTTGTTAGTTCTAAAATCTTCACCATTCTAAGAGTTCCCATTTGAAATCAGATATAACCTATAATAAATTGAACCAGGCATAATGACACACATCTGTAATCCCAGTGACTCAGGCGGCTGGGGCAAGAAGATCAGCCTCAACAAGACCTATATCAAAATCAAAATAAAAAGGACTGATGATGTTATTAATAAGGCACCCCTGGCTTTAATCCCCAGGTACAAAAAAATTTAAAAATTTACACAAGAAAATGGAAGGTAAACTGAGTAGCTTTTCTTCATCTGCTACTAATATTCCATGCACAGAAACACCTCTTCACTCTTATGTCTAATAGTGTAGAATGTATGGAGGAGAACTGGGAAGAGTCTTAAGAAGAAACTCTGAAACACTCTAGAGTATTTGTGAGAAACTAGATAATGTAATTATCACATACTTCCAAAGTATTTGTGGAAAATTAAATAATGTAATTATCTTGGCAGAGAACTGCAATAAGGGGAGAGCTCAGAGGCACTTGGTATGCAGGACAATCACTATACCCCACCCCTGTGGAACAATTTCTAGAAATGCAAAGATGAAATTCCCTGTAATTTTTTTCTTCCCTGGACACATAGTTAGGCTTTATTTTCTAGTCCCTCTGGCCAAATAATCACGTGACTGAGTTCTAGCTAAAAGAATCATGATAGATGACACTTCCAAGCCTGGCTCCCCAGTCTTCCAGGAAACCCTCCATGGTTTTCCTCGTCTTGTGGCTTGATATAGATGAGTACAGCGACTTCAAGAGCTGTGTCTAAAAGATGGCAGAGTTACAGAATGGAAGGAACCTGGCCCCCTATATAACCACTTGAAGGGGAGCTACCTGTCAATTAGGAATATCCACTCTGTACTTTATGAGAACAAGAAATAAACTTCTATTATATTAAACCACTGAGATTTGGAGTTTATTAGTTACATACAAAAAATTAGCTAACCTGAGTCCTACATTTCCACATTTCTTTTTGAAGACAAAGACTGAGGTCACTTAAGAAAACAAACTTTTCTCTATCAAGAATTAAAAGAAGAGCCAGACATGGTGGCGCATGCCTGTAATCCCAGTGGCTGGGGAGGCTGAGGCAGGAGGATCAAGAGTTCAAAGTCAGCCTCAGCAAAATCGAGATGCTAAGTAACTCAGTGAGACCCTGTCTTTAAATAAAATATACAATAGGGCTGGGGATGTGGCTCAGTGATTGAATGCCCCTGAGTTCAATCCCAGGTACCCCCACCTCAACAAAAAATTAAAAGAAGAGAACAAGAAATAGATTACACTGATCTTTGCTTTTCAATGTCTCCTTAGAACTTTGCAATTTAAAGTTAAGACTAGAATTTAAATACTGGCTTCAACATTTATTAGCTTCACAGTCGGGGGCAAGTCAATTAACTTCCAAGGCATTTTATATTGTTAAATTAAAATCATATACGTTGAGAGTATTTATGAGAAATTAAATAACGTAACTAACTACCTTGGAACCAAAAAAGTGCTCAGAAATAGAAGTGTGCTAAAACATCAGGATATATAGAAATGTCTAGCTTTCCCCCCAACCCCTATGACCCTTGGGGCTTCTCTTCTCCCTTGCCATTTTATTAAGAGAAGATCAAGCATAGCAAAAAAAAAAAAAAAAAAATCATCAGAAATGGGAAGGAGGAGGCAGAACATGTAGGAAGAAACAAGTTATATAGGACAAAGAGCCTCTAAGGTGACAGGAATAGGATAGAGTTAAGAGAGCTCTATTAAAGCATAGGTGATAATAGGTTTTAATAAGCAGTGCAGAGAAGGCTGAAATTCTAAACTAAATCTAACTTATTCAAATGCAACACAGACACAGGACTCAGACTAACAGGTGCATGTAAAGGGTGAGCATTGCAGCGGTTGTCATTCTTTATATTCTTCTCATTACTGGAAATTGGAAAACTAAAACTATCAAAATTACACTCCAGGGCAGAAAGTCAAAGTCCCACTGCCTTTAGCAAAAGCACTATTTCACCAAGATTTGCAAGCTTATCTCAACAATTCTTCAATAAAACTGCTATGGTTTGAATACATCCCCCAAATTCATATATCAGAAACTTAATCCCAGTGCAACAATGTTGAGCTTTAAGAGGTGATCATATCTAAGGCTCTGCCCTCACAAGTAGGTTAATACTGTTACCTCAAGGGTGGGTTCCTGATAAAAAGATGAATTCAGTCCCCTCTCTATCACCCTTCTACCTTCCATTATGGAATAACACAGCAAAAAAGCTCTTACCAGATTTCAACATCTTGATATTGAACTTTACAGCTTCTATAACTGTGAGAAATAGAGCTATTCATTATAAATTACCCAGTCTATGTTGTTCTGTTACAATAAAACAAAATGGACCAAGACAACAACCTAAAGACTCATCCTTCAATTGTGTGGCCTCTGGAGATGGCTTAGAACCCCTCTTCTTCTCTACTTAAAAGCTGACTCTCCTTTATAAGGTAGCACAATTAACAGTGATACAGTGAAAAAAGCACTGGTTTTTTAGTCAAGCACACCTGTGCTTGCATCAAAGTTCTGAAAGGAGTTACATGACTTTGGGCCTTAACATTTATCCTTGCTAAGCTTACCATCTTCCTTTATAAAAGGGAGATATTACTGTATCTTTTTAAGACTTCTATAAGAATTAATGCATGAAAAGCATCTAGTACAGTACAAAGTAGCAAGGGCTAAATAACTGACAGCTTGTATTATAATGCATAGACTATAAACTTACAGAATCAAAGCAGTTCAGAAGTAATATTATTGCACCTGTTCCATTTCTCTCATCTTGCAGGTAAGGAAATGTGTATGGTTGCAAAGCTAGATAGCAGTTTAACCAGCACTCCTAACTCACAGGCAAGTACTTTTTTAATTATGACACAATTCACATTCTTATGGATAAGAATACTGGGGGAAAAGAGAAAGAACCTGGGGAACTACTTCTAATTCTTACTCCAATATTCAACAAGTGCCCACCATGTTCAATAGAAACTGCTGCTATGACAAATGAAAGCAGTTAGTTGCAATGTTTCCAATTTAATCTATGAGAAAGTCATAAAATAATTTTATATGGGATATTAGATGATTAAATTTTTCTTTAAATAACTATGGAAAAAGTAATTTTAGAAATGTTCCTCTCAACTAGCCCTCAGGAAAATGAAATGTTAAACTATCTTTTAAAATAATACTTATTTTTCCCAAAATATTATTTTATTTGGCAACAACTAAGTTTTTCCTTAAAAGATACAAAGTTACTTAATGTGACAAATGATATAATAAATGAAATTATACAATATCTGAAAATTACTTCAAAATACCATGGGATAGAAGACATAGGTCAGGCTAGTACACAGAGGAAACAACATTGGGCATTAGTTGATAATTACTGAACTGCCTAATGGATACATGGGGATTCATTACACTACTTTGTCTACTCTTACATCAACTGAAAATTTTCTACAACAAAAAGTTTTAAAAGTCATATTGAAAAAGTAGGCAATAAAACTCTAAATTAAACCATCCAAACTTAAAATCAATTTGATAACACTGGTTTAACTATTATTGTGAGCTTATAGTCATTTATTCGAAAAAAAATATTTGAGTAAATATATATTAGGCACTATGTACACACACACACACACACACATACACACACACACACATACACACACACACAGGAAAACAACAGTCGTCACCATCTCAAATCCCTGAAGTTGTTCAAACTATCTGGGTATTAGCATATTAGATTACTAAGAATGTGACAGATGCCATAACAGCACTATGAGAGAAGTGCTAGGGAAGGACAAAAAGGGGATTAATTCATTGTGCTTATGAAAGGAACTGTGTGTTGATGAAGATTCCATAAGGAGAATGAAGACTGGATTTTTTAGCTAGTGGATGCAAAGTTGAGAGTGCTCAGACATTCAAAGTAGGAAAAACTTGCATTGAGCAAAAACAAAAAGGCAAGAGAGAACAAAATATGTGCTGAGAATTGCAAATAGCCTGTGGTATCTGCAGCTAGTGATGAGTAGGGGTAAGGGCAGGAATAAGGCCAGTAAGGTACCCATGGCCACATTTTATAAGCCTTTACATGACAACTAAAGTAATATGAACACAGTCAGGGGTCAATGAAAAGTTTTAAGGCAGAACACACAGAGGCAAATCTATCTACACTTTAGAAGTTACTACTCTGTTAATAGTGTGTAGAGGACAATCAGAAGAATAAAAGATGAGACACCAAAGACATCCACTAAAAAGATGGGGGCCTGGACAAAAGAAGCTGCAGTAGGAACTGAAAAAGATGAGCAAATATTTGGAATATGCAATGAGCTGGATTAGAGACGAGGCTGTACAGAGAGGGGAATGAAGAATGGGAAGACAGAAAGGTCAGAGCAAGGTTTTGAGAAGTGATGTTTTTTCTCTGGAGCATAGAGATGGTTAAATACTGATGGTATTAAGCAACACAGGGAACATGGAAAGAAAAACTAAGTTCAGTTTTAAATGTGTTGGATTTGATGTCTACTTACATTCTATCTAGCAAATAATTTTAGAATATGAGTATGTTCTTGGGAAAGAAGACAGTCACAAATATGTTTGGGTGGCATCTGCATGTTTCCTTTGGTTTGAAACAGGGTCTCTGTTACCCAGGTTGGCCTCAATCTCCTGGGCTCAAGAGATTGAGATCTTCCTACCTCAGCTTCCTTAAGTCGCTGGGTCTACAGGTATCCAGCTCCCAGCCTCTTTTTGTATTATACTTTGTGTTCATTTACTATTTAAAATATTCTTAACATTTAAAAAGTATATAATATCCCAAACCACTTCCCATTTCCTTTTATATCTTTGTAAACCTAGTGCGGTAGGCCCAATAATGACCAATACAAGTTGCAGGCATAACCTAAGAAGTCTAGGCAGGACTACTAGACCCAGGTGGTGAGTGAATCAGAAACTGGGCCAAACCTACACAATAACACCAGCTACCTCTTAAGCACCAGAGACCTTAGATGCCCCACTATGAGGTGCCAAATAAGTTACATCACTTAAAATGTTTCACAAATCTTGATAAGCAACATCCCAAACTACTCACCAGGCCTTGGATCCCGTTCCAGTACACAAATTGAGCCCTGAGCTCTTCTGTTTTTCCCACGGGCCATCATCAACTGAAATTTCGTAGTAGGATGCCCTATGAATTGATAATATAAAACTGTTTGCTAAGTTTATGATTCACAATAAAGAAATAAATAGTCTTCTTCAGAACTGATAAATTCTAAGTAAGTAAGTCAACTTAGCCAAGACATATCTTATTTAGTAGGCACATCTCTCAGGTACTAGTTCCAATTTATGTGAAAAAAAGTTATAAGGAAAAAAAATTGCATGTCTGCATGTCTTTCTGATCCATATTCTCCTTTCTATCTTTAATATTTCAAACAGGGGCTATACATTTTTAGCTAGCATTGCTGCTACTGCTCTTATGAAATCTAACACAGCTTCATATCAGGATTCAAAAAAGAAAATAACATTCTTAGGTAAATTTCATTCTTGATGGTTAGTCCTTGATATATCTAAATCTGTAATTTTTTGAGTTACTAATGGCTTCTGTTAAACTTGTTTCTTAAGTTATATGCTAATACACCACCTTTTAAATTGGTAACAGTTAAAGTTGTAAAGAAAAATTTCAACCAATTCTCTATTAGCAGACAAAACTAAGAAAAAAATTACAACTGTAATTTCAAAAAGATTATATTTCTTAGAACACTGTATAACTATGAAATCAAATGGGTTTCCTGACACTACCAAAAGTGATACTATTCTTTAACTCCATGCATACGTAAATGATTTAAAATTATGCAAAGAACTTCTGAAATGTGTAAAAGCCTATTTTGTAAATTATCTTAAAATAATGGTGTCAACACTAAATTATTTTCAGCAAATACAAATGTTAAATCTTAATAACAACTTTTCAAAATAATGACAATGATTAGACATGATTGCAAACACTAACACTCTGGATGATTTATCACTTACTCTAACCCTTTCAAATTTCTCCTGCAATCTCTTCATTTGTGGTGGTTTTACATAATACAACCTTTTCATTTTTTTCTCTGAAGTTATCATTTCTTATAAAAAAAATAGCACACCTACTATGCACATTTAACCTATTTCATAGTTTTGTTACATCTTCCTAGAAAATTCATGTTAGAAGCCTATTATGTACAGACAAGCCAAATCCAGAGAAATGGTTGCTACTATGCTAGAATCAAGTAGAAACAAGAAATTAGAAGTAAGTTGGGGTAGAAGAGAAGTACAAGGGGAGAGAAAGAAAAGCAAGTTGGGTAAGAGATGCTGAGTCAAAAAAATGAGCAAATTTAGTGTCATTCTCACATGCAGGTTTATTGAGATTAGTCAATTTAAAGAATTTTTGTTTTGGGGAAATTATTTTTTTAAGGCAGCAATAAAACTCACAGTCCCTTTAGAGTGGGTATACTTCTTCTTAAATTGTCCACTGCTACAGCCCAAGAATAAGACATTCTAGGTTAGAACAAATAAGAGAAAAGAAAAAAGAGATTGGGCTTTTAAAATGTTCTTAAATCTAAGAACATTATAAATGAGGCAGGAATAATATTGCTGCACTTCATATTTTCCAAGTGAAGTACTTAGGTTTTTGGAACATAGTAAAGCCTCAACATAGGGTCTGGAATCTGAAATAATGGGCTTACATAAAAATTCCAACACTAACTAATGATATAACCTTGGGCAATTTATTTTAACCTTCCAAATTTTAATTTCTTTTCAGTGATAAATTCGACTACCTTTCTCATAGGGTTTTTGTAAGCATTAATGAGATAACAAACAATACACAGCTTGATACATAGCAGACATCCAATAAATGGTCATTTTTTCCCTATAGCTCTTACATCACAGAATCTTTAAAAGTAAGTTTTAATACCCCAATATTTAACCAAGTTCAATAGTATCAGAAACCAACTCACTGCTGCCCTTATCTTAGTAAAGATAGTAAAGAGACATTATCCTTGGGACTTCACTGCCTCCCCACATATATCATCTAGTCCCAGGTTTTTCCTTTTATAAGTTATTTTTTAGTTAAGTACAATGAATAAAGCAATGCTAGTTGAAGCTTGAAGCAGTTAACCATAAATCATTAAATACACAAACAGAATAAAATAAGCCATCAAGTGGCTTGCATAGACAAAGCATAAATTCACAAGACATTTTACCTTTGTCATCTATTTAATTTAATGGACTTTCTCCAATATCACTTGAAGTTGTTGCTGTCTTATGTGTTGGCAATAATAACCAGATTATATCACTAGTTATGGTTACATTTTCTCCTCCTCTCTTTTATCACATAATACTTACTATTCATCTTCATATTGATTCAAACTTGATATATAACCAAAGAAAACAATTTCTATATAGCATAGACCTTACTATGTTAAAAATATACTAACATGTAAAAATGTATTTAAGTTTATTTCCTTGAAGAATAAGGTTTACTTTTAAGACTTTTAAAAATTATATATTTTTCACCCTCCAAAAAATTAAAATACTACCAATGACTTGCACATTGTATCCCCAATGACTAGCACATTGTACATAACAGGTACATGATATATTTTTGATGGATAAATTTGATATTACATACAACAAAAAAATAACAATTCAAAAAGATTATTCAAATCATCCTGCTGACTTAGGTTGTTTTGTTTTTGGTATAGAGATTGAACCTTGGGGCACTTTACCACTGGGTTATATCCTTTGCCCTTATTAAATAAATAAATAAGCTTAATTCTTTTTACTATAACTTGAGTTGATAATAAAGCTATTTACTATTGTCTACAATGTGGATATATTTTAGTTAGACAAATTTTTCTCGTCATAACTAAACTCTTTTTACAAAAGTAGATGGCTTGAAACAAAAGAATTACTAAAAATTCCATGAATTTAGAAAGTTAGGGAATCAATTACACAGCCCCTAAATAGTCACAGGGTTCTGGTAGCAGTAAGTGGGACATAAAACACATACTAATCTTCTTTCCCTAACTTACTGATATCTATAAAAATGATAGGGTCTAAAGTACTGTCAGGTTCTAAAGTACTACCAAAATTTATATTAACTTTACATTATATAAGTCAATTTTTAGCTGGTTAATAAATACATGTCATGCAAAAAATAGTAAAAATAATAAATTGACAAATAAGCCTAAATCACACTTAGGTCCCATACAAGAAATTTTATTGTTAGGAAAGTACATACTATATTTTTATACTACTAATGAGGAACCATATTAACTTTAATTTTTCTTACTAATGATTATGATTTTGAACTGTATTATGATTTGGATGGTGTTCCCCAAAAGCCAAGAAGGCTTAGAGAAGAAATGATTGGGCTATTAGAACTTTAACCCAATCAGCAAATTAATCCCCCTGATAGGATTAACTGGGTGGTAACTGAAGACCGTTCGGGTATAGCTAGAGGTCGGTCTTTGGGGGCTTGTATTTGGGGTATGCATTTTATATCTGAGGAGTGAAGTCCCTCTGCTTCCTGATCATCATGTGAGCTGCCTTCCTCCACCACACTCTTCTACCATGTTGCTCTGCCTCATCTCAAGTCCCCAAGGAAAGGAGCCAGCAGTCTATAGATTGGGACTTCTGAAACCCATAAGCCCTCAAATAAACTCTTCCTCTTCTACAGTTGTTCTTTTAGTCACAGAAGTGGAAAAGCTGACTAAAACAGAAACTAGTACCAGGAGTGGGGTTGTTGCTGTAATTAACCTGACCATGTGGTTCAGAAGCTTTTGGAGCTCTTAGAATTGGTGGGAGGAATTTTGAGATGCTTAGTAGTACAAGCTGGAAATGGTTTAGACTCTTGTAAGCAGAGCTTAATTTCTACTTCTGGTGGGTTCTCAGAAGACCAGAATACCTACAGGACCAAGGACAGTAAAGACAGGGCTCAAGAGGAATCAGAGGAGGACTCTATTGGAATTTGGAGTAGAAGCCATTCATGTTATGCTCTGGCTGAAAAGTTGCCTGCATTTTGCCCGTGTGCTGAGACTATATGTGAGGCTGATTTTTAAAGCAAAGGACTCCTTACTATGGTGGAAGAAATTCCTAGACAGCATAGCAGTCAGGTGGTGGCATGGATATTGCTGGCAGATTGTAGCCAAATTTATTGTGATAATCAGGAGAAGAAAGCAGAGAAAAAAGATTTGAAAAACTTAGACTTGAAAGGTGGGTCACTGGGGGTGTGCCTTTGGGGTATGTTTTTGTATCTGGCGAGTGGAGTCTCTCTCTACTTTCTAATCATCATGTGAGCTGCTTTGCTCTACCACACACTCTGCTGCCAGGATGTTTAGCCTCACCTTGAGCCCCAAGGAATGGAGCCAGCTGTATATCGACTGAGACCTCTTAACCTGTGAGCCCTCAAATAACTTTTCCTCCTCTACAATTGTTCTGGTTGGGTCTTTTAGTTACAGCAGTGAAAAAGCTGACTAAAGCAAACTATCAATATAATTTTCTTCAAATGTGTTACACTAAAAAGAACACATTACCACCTAGGTAGCATTCTTGTCAATAATGCCTTATCTGAATCTTATCATGAAGTGAAAACAAAATTATACAAATAAAAAAGAAAAAAATGGTAATTCTGCAAACCAGCTGGCTTAGACTACTCTAAATTATTAATATCATAAATGACAAAACAGGTGGGGCTAAGGAGCTATTTTTAATTTTAAAGGACTACAAATGAGCAGATGCAATATGTGATTCTTAATTGGATCTTGGATAAAGCCAAGCAAACAAACAAATCAACTTTAAGACACTAAGACCAATTAATGGAGAAATTCTCTATTATTTGAGAAAGGTCTTTCTATATGACCCAGGTTGGCTTCAAACTCCTAAATTCAAGCAATCCTCCTAACTCAGTCTTCCAAGTAGCTGGGACTATTGGCATATGCCATTGCACTCAGCTCTAGTGGAAAAATTTAATATGGAATATCTATAATATAGAATATTATACCAATTGCAAATATACACTTACTACATCCCTCATTAAATATTTACAAAGCACCTAATATAATAAAGATACTGGGAAGTATTAAAGAAACCTGATACTGTTTAATGTAGGGTTTCACAAATTTTTCTGGTCATGAACCTTTCTTTTCCCTTAATATGTATCAATAGGTATGATGGTTTGGGGAAAATTTTCATTAAATAATTTCTACTACTTATACAGTATTAATTATTCACAAATCTTAGTCAACTTTTGGACATTAATATCCAAAAAGTACTAACATATTAAATTATATAATCAAGATCATGGGTTTAAAAATACCTGGATGATAGACTCTCCCCAATAAAGACTTCATTTAGAGCTCTCACTGGCAAAAGTTGGGGTCCTGAAGTCTCCGACCCTGCAGTAATAGGAAGGAAAAAAATTACCAAGAGAGCTCCTTGAATTTTAGAAGTATTATAATAAAAATTTGTAAAACATTAAAAATTTACAGTTTTAATAAAATCATATTACCTATTACAGTTAACATATAAAGTAAATATCTTAAAGTATACAAAATATAAACCTTAAAGTCATCTAACCTTATACCAAACAAATGAAGCTTCTGTTTCTCCAGACTAAACCTTATTTATTCTTGAAACAACTTTTCCAGAGTAATAAAATACATTAATTCAATTCACAGTCCTTGTCACAGCTTTATACCCTGCAAGTTTCAGAGGTAAAACTGACCAAGTAGAGCTGTGGTTATAGCTCAGTGGCACAGCACTTGCTTAGTATGTGTGAGGCACTGGGTTTGATCCTCAGTACCACATAAAAATAAATAAATAAAATAAAGGTATGTAAAAAAAGGCAAATATATATTTTTTAAAAAACTGACAAAGTACACCTAAAGAAATGCCATCTTGGATTTAGGTATCAAATTACATGCACGGTTCATGTTAGAAACCAAACTAGAAATGGAAGAATAAAATCAGTTATTTTGTTTTTCAAATAAAACCTCAAAAAAGGTTTTTAGCTACAAAAGCATCATAGAAACACTACAAAATCTCCCTTCAGGACTCCTAAAACATGTCATCTTTTATTTTTTAAAATCTATAAGGCTGTGTGCTTGGTTTAAGTAATTTTCCTTGATGATTATTTAAGCATCACTCCATCCCAGAAAACTCCAAAAGATTTTTAGCGTTTTTTTTTTTTTGGATCAAACTTGAGATTATTACCTTCAAGAGTCTCCCCTTAACTTCATCAGTTTCCAAATAGAAATGCCAATCTTATCTTCTCAATGTCACAAATAGCAGATTTATTGCACTCAAGTATCACACAATAGACAAGTACCATGTGGCAAGTTCACTTTTCTGTCTCTTCTACCATTTTTCCTAAGTCCATACTTAAAAGTCAATCCCTTTGTGGTAGGCAGCCTCTAAGATGGTCCCCAATGTATCAGGCCTCCTGGTATTCAGACCCTTGTGAATACACCTACTCTCCTACATCAAAAAACAGGGTTGTCCAAACTGACAAATAGAATATGGCAGGTTGGCAGATTAGGAAAGAGGACACTGGCTTCTACATTGGCCCCTCTCTCTCAGCTCACTTGTTTAGGGAAAGGTGTGCAACAAGCAGCCCTCCGGAGATGCAAATGTGCTAAGGAACAGAAGCCACATGCTAACAGGTGATAAACTGGGAAGCCGATTCTCCAGTCCTAATCCCATCTTCAGACCCTAAACCAAAACTACCCAGTCAAGATGCTCCTGGATTCCTGACCCTCACAATCTACATAAGATTATAAATATTTAAAATACTAAATGTTCCGATGATTTGTTACACAGCAATAGACAACAGATACTAATACACAACAGATACTGAATACACTAATAAAGCACCAATGTCACCAAAAACAGTCACTGATCTATTCTCCTCTGACTGGCTAGCATAATTTTATATTTTTATATTTACTAAAGAGAACACCAATTATATTTTTCTTATTTAACTATTCCTTCAAATACAAAATATTGTTATTACAATACAAACAATCTTTTGAGCACCTGCTATTTGCCTAAATTATCAGTTTGAACTCATACTACAGTAGACAAAGTTTGACACAAATGGCTATATGAAAAGACTTTATGCTTTATCAAATCTGACTGCACTTAAGACTGTAAAACAGGCTAATTTTTGAAACCATCTTAATTTGCTACTAGATATATTCATGACTTCCTGAAAGTTTCACAAATGTAAAACACTAAAATTTATTGTTTAAATTTTTTTGGTTTATTTGGTATTGGGGATTGAACCCAGGGGCACTATACCTCTGAGCTACATGCTCAGTCCCTTTTTTTTTTTTTTTTTAATTTTTGAGACAGACAGGGTCTCACTAAATTGCTTACGGCCTCACTAAACTGCTGTGGCAGGCCTCAAACTTGTGATCCTCCTGCCTTACCCTCCCATCCCCCCAGTCACTGAGATTACAAGTCTGTGCCACTTGCCCCACTTAAATTCTTTTTCTTTAAATAAGGTAATTGAAAGAATTTGTTTTAAACTTCCAACTGCCTACAAATTTCCTACACGTATTCAAAAGTGAGTAGTAACTAATAAATTTGAACTGTGGGAACCATATATGTTTTTAAATGTGATCTTGACTTTCCCTATTCCTATTTTCCCTAATTTTCATCTCCATATTAACATTTTTACTGTATGTGCTTGCTGAGTGGACATCTTAAAACTTTTGTCAAATCAAATGATGGAGAGAATAAAATTACTTTATGTTTCATTAATCATCTAATTCTTCCTATATTTTCTTTCATGCTAAGTGACTACCAAACTTTACCTAATCACAAAACTGTCCGTCTATAACTTGTTTCAATAGGACATGAGTCCAAGAGAATGAATTATGAAGTTTTAAACTCCATTTTTTACTATAGAAATGTTAAACTTGTGACAAGAGACTACCACACAGTAATTCTCTCACATTCTCATACTGCTAGATTTTATTTCCACATCAGCTCACACTGGGTTGGAGCCCTGAGCAGGTAATGGCCAATGGAATATGGGCAAAGTGATGAAAAGGCCTGGCTCTTAAAACTTTCTTAAGCTCCTTCATCCTGCCTAGATTCTTCACCCAACAAAAAAAAACAGAGGGTACAATAGAAACTCAGAGGCCTTAGAATATAGCAGGAAGCACAATTTGGAAGGAGCCTGGATTGCCTAAACACCTCTCAGTGTTTGATCTAGAAATAAAATGATCTAGAAATAAATAAATATTGCATTAATCCACAAATATATCAGGTATTGTTTGTCAAAACAATTCACCTCTCTAATTAGTACAACCAGCCTAGAAAATAAGAAAATTACTAAATTATTAATTTATAGGGTACATTGTCATGTACTTTTTAAAAAAAAATTTTTTTTAATTCTTTTTTTGAGTGGGTGGTATTAGGGACTGAACCCCGAGGCCCTTTACCACTGAGCTACAATGCCCAGTCCTTTTTATTTTTTATTTTGAAGACAGGGTCTCACTAAGTTGCTAACGATGGTCTTGAACTTGCGATCCTCTTGTCTCAGCTTCCCAAACCACTGGCTCGGATTACCCAGTTCTTGTATTATTTTTTTTATTTTGAACATTTTTTCTCTTCTTTTTGTACAACTCCCATTAATCAGATGTGAACATCCTGGACGTAAATTTATATGTACTTGTTTCTATATATGAACTACTTAGTTTATAAACTAAATCCACTGAATCTGAGGTGGGTATCTAAGTAGTGAATCTCTGTATATCAGTGTACATATTTTTTAAAATTAAATGACTACTGATGAAAAGGGCCAATTCACCATCTTTTGAATACAGCAGTAACTTCTTTCAGTGAGTGAAAAGTAAAATATCTATGATTTTAAAATATTAATAGTTACTAATGGTTTTTAACAACCATAGCAAGAATTCACAAGGATATAATTTCTTTAAAATTTTCTTAAAAATCAAGTGGGGTTTTATTTGAGGGAAAAAAAAATCACTTTTTCCCTTCTCTTACCGGCAACTGAACCCAGGGGTGTTTTGGCACTAAGCTATATCCCCAGTCCTTTTTATTTTTTCATTTTGAGACAGTCTCACTAAATTGCTGAGGCTGGCCTGGAACTTGGGATCCTCCTGCCTCAGAATGAGTCACTGGGATTACAGGAGTGAACCAGTACACCTAGCAAAAATTATACACTTTACAAGCTTGTTAGACTATAAATCTATAAACTACCATGAAAAAGCTCTGAAAGAAAATAAAAAGGATATAAACATCAGGTAGCATGACAGAGCAGAGACAGAAAGCAAGAAAGTAAAATATAGATTCCTGATAAGTTTACCCAGAAAAATGAAACATTGGAGGAAAAAAGTATCTTTTTATACAGTCTACAAATATTTCTCTTGGGATCTTCCTGCACCAGGAGAATCTTACAATTTCTGGAAAACTAGAAAAATTTAGCTAAATAATAATCCATAAATTAGCTCACAATTGAGAATTCACCTTAACCCTTATATAAAAAAGGTACAAATTACCTTCCCTTTATATTCTCCTTAAAATACTTCAAATGCAAATCTTAAAGCTGGAATGCAAATTTTCCCAACAAAAAGTGTGGTTTTATTTTGTTTAGGTACAGCAATTGAACCCAGGGGCACTTAATGACTGAGCCATGTCCCCAGCCCCTTTTTTTATTTTTTATTTTGAGACAGGGTCTTGCTAAGTTGCTTAGGGCCTCCAATTGCTGGGCTGGCTTTGAACTTGTAATCCTCATGTCTCAGCCTCCCAAATACAGGGATTACAGGCTTGAGCCCCTGTGCTGAGCTAAAAGGTTTTATTTAATAATAACAGTAACTATGGTAAATGTACCTTAAGGTATAATATGAAATTTTCTCCAGATTAGCTCATTTTATATCACTGCTTTTTCTTTTCTCTTGACATTTCAAAGAGTAAGTCCAAAGATCTTCCCTTAAATATCAACTATTCATTTAGGTATTTCATAATCTTTCCCTGATCTAGTTTTTAAACCTGTTCCAGAAAACATTTTCTCTAGAAATATGCTATATTTCTTACTCTGGATTTTAATTACAATAAATTTTACAGCAGAAGGACTTCACTGTACTTCCTTAAATATTGTCAGGGGCACTAAGTTAACTATAAATTATACCCCATAGAATTAGAAGTCAAAAGAACCAGAAGTTAAATATTGCCCTAAACGCTGATTCTTATTTCCAATCTACCTACTTTCATCATCAACTCTTTCAATGTTGAAGGCTCTGCTATGCTGATTCAGACTTAGTTGCTGTTCATGAAGATCCACAGGAATGGGGTTTATGCCAGTCCCTTCAAGGTATAACCTGATACGCTGCCTCCATAACCACCTTAGAAGAGTAAAGAAAAGAAAGTTAGGCTAAAATAGAATACACTATACTAAGGATTAGACAAAATAATAAATTTAAAAAGTAAAAATGCATATTCAAAACAGGCTATTCTATGATAAATTATACCAGAAACACCTAAAATCCAGGTTCCTGTTCAAAGACAGATTCGGATGTTTATTTTTCTTTTCAGTTATAATGGAAATACCTAATATATTCATACAAAGTCTTCCAAGTAATTTGAACTAAAATGAAACCCTTTTATCAGGAATCCATTAAGTCCTGGACAACTGAGCTAGACATAGTCTTATATTTTCCTCAGCAAAAAGTATTATACAAGAAAAAAGTATTCTAAAATCAAAAAAGTATCATGTTAAGGTGGTTGTATTATATTCCCCAAAAATTTCATAATGATGGTATTTTTAAGGTAATAAAAGGGAAAAGATTAAAAAGTAACAAATGTAATGTTACACTAAAGTCTTATATGATGCTTTTGGTAAAAGTAAAGAAAAAAGGAATTGTGTTTAATTGATTTCAAAACCAATAGGACAGATTCTGCTGGGTAAGCATACAAAAGTATATTCCCACTTGGGGAGTTATAGTAATTTCTATAGGTATCAAATTTCTGAAATAACCTAGAAACTGAAATCAATGATAATAAAGTGGTGATTCTAGAAAAGTCAAGATTTTGGAGTGCAGTTGAGTAGGAAGAATAACTTTTGTTCTATAACACAAAAGGATGACTATAGTTGACATTAATTGAATATTTAAAAATATCTAGTAGAAAGGATTTTGAATGTTCTCAATGCAAAGAAATAATAAATGTCTGAGGTGATAAATATGCCAATTACCCTGATCTGATCATTATACATTATATACATACATCAAAATGTAACATTATATCCTATAAATATGTACAATTACTATGTGTCAAAATAAAAACTTTTTTTTAAAAAAGTTAAAACAATTTTGTAAATATATAGGGAAAAAGTTTCTTCAAACTACAAAAAAGTAGTCCAACTTGGCTTTCCCTATCTCATATATAACCAGCTAACCCTATCTCAGGTTCTGTATCCACTAGCCTCTTTTTATGAACATATGAAGTAAAAAGAAACTTTTTAAAATCCCCTCTCTGCTTCCCAAGAAACACATAATATGTAAGACAGAGATACCAGGAATCTCAGCACTGCTGGATTAAATATCCAACCCTACGTTCGTTACTGGATAAAAAGTAAATATAAAAAATACAAAATCTCAAAATTTGAACCTTCAATTTTAACAAACAGTTTTAACCATTTTTCTATTAAACTGCTAAAAACATATTATAAGGTTAAGAAAGTAGAGACAGGTCTCTATCACACTGAAAAAGAAAAAATTCTACTTGTATTTAAGGCCAAGTAACATTTGTCAAGGTTCTTTTACAGGATTCCAAGTGGACTAGGGGAAGGTAAGTCTGATCTGTTCATGACTCAGGTGATATATTACATTTTATGGCTACTGCTATAACTATGAAATAATCCAAATATCTGACTTGTTCCATTTAAAAAACATCATTACTAATAGTACATACTTATTAAATATAAAAACAACAGTAAAAAAATTCCTACCTGAACTCACCACGATAGAACTTCTGTAAGGCTTCTGGGAAGGAATGTGTATATCGAACAGGCAGACATAAGTGACCCTCTGACCTTTATATTAAAAGAGATTTTAGGGTGGTGTAAAGGGGAGAAGAAAAAAGGTGAAGGAAAAAAATTCAAAAAGTATCACTAAACTACAAAAATCAATTTGAAAATTTTTAAAATTCTATTCTATACTTCATTTTTTGCCACAGAACTGTCTGTACTTTCAACAAGAATGGAAATAGTAGTTGACATCAGTTTTAATGTCAAAATATAAAGTTCCCACATTATGGTGAAACTAAAAATAAGAGCAAATCTACTATTAACTACTCTGTTATCTAATAGTTTAGTGATATTTTCATTTTACCTTTAAATTTTTTAACTATTACCTTTGGACAACCACTTTAGTATCAATATCCTTATTTCTAAAATCATGATAAAACCATCAATCATGAAAGGTTATTCTGAGGAACTATTTATACAAAAGCATTTTGAACCATAATCCCTTTTTAAATGTCATTTAAGATATTCTTAAATAAAAACAGAACTAAGAAAGTTTAATTCAATTTTCATTTATTTAAAAAAATATATAAGAATGAACTTCAACAAATTCATAGATTGAAGAAGAAAACAAATTGCAAATTTCAAAGTGGTAAGATTCCCTGTAAGTTGCTACAGGAAAATGAGACCATATGGCTCCCAATAAAGTCCAGCAAGACAACACATCATCATTTGTATGCTGCTTTGATCTTGAAGGAATGACTGAAGGTAGGCTTGGCAAAATAAACTCGTGACAACAAATTTAAATTAATTTATAAACATAAAGTGAGGAGACAAAAGGTTTTGCCAAGTTGTGACTAGTCAGTTCCTTCATCTAAGAGGGTCAACACTGAAGTTAAGAAAAGACAGGGTCTAAGTTTTTAAATTTTTTAATTCACTGTAATACTTCACACAGTATTAAGTATATAAAAGGTCTCAACAATCATTTGATAGAACAATACCTGAGGTCAACTGCAAGTCTGAAACACTGTAGAGAGAAGATCTCTCATGAGATTATAGTCACATCTCAATCAGGACTGCAAGTTTCTGAGGGCTTGACATGAGCTATCAGATCCACTTTCAGGTTGCTCAATGTTGGCAAACTGCTGCTGGCTGTTGGCAGGAGGCCTTGATTTCTCTCCTTGAGAGGCTCTCCAAAGGGCTGCTTGAGTGACCTCACATCATATAACTGACTTACCCCAGCATGAGCAATCCAAAAAAATAATACAGAAGTTGCAATATACCATTTATGACTGGCCTTGTAATCCTCACATTGTCAAACCATATTTTGTTGGTCCGATAGACCAGCCCTGATTGAAAACAGAGGGAGAGAGGACACAGAGAATATAAATACCCAGAGGCTGGCTACCGCTTGTCCTCTACTCATTTTCAATATTAATCACTCAAATGTTCATTATTTACCAAGCTCAGTAGAGTAGTTAAAGAATACAGAAGACAGACTGAAATCACATCTAATTTAGATGAATGAGTCTAAGTGTGTGAACCATCTTGGAAGTGGATGCTCCATACCAAGTGAAGCCTTCAGATGCCTGCAGCCAAGCTGATGTCTGACTATGACCTCAGGAGAGACCCCCAACCCCAAACTACCCAGCCAACCTCCTCCTGAATTCCTGATACAAAGGGAACACAAGAAATAATAAATAATTGTTTAAGGCCACTAGGTTTGCAAGTTATTTGTTATGTAACATTTCATAAATAATATAGAAAAAATCTGAATTTGAGACAATCTGAATTAAATAACAATATGTTATGTCAGGAGGCCTAACATATTCACCTAGTGTCAAGAAGAGAAAACAATTTTTGAAATCTGCTATTCTAGGGAGAAAATAGCTATATTAGCACAATCTGCTTACCAGTTTCAAAATCCCCACAAGTTTATGAATATTAAGTCAGCTCTTTAAAGAAAAATATAGTTCAACAAACTGTAAAATATGATTACTAAAGTATCTCATACCTTAATGATACAAATAGGCTAGTAAGAAATTCTAAATCCCAGATATCAACCCTGAAGGCAATCAAAAGTTAATTATTGGACTAATGATCTCAATTATTTACACTCAGGGAATATTTACACAGCTAGATTGAAGTCCTAGCCCTGCTCCTTAAGACCATTTAATTAATCAGTCATTTTTCAAATGTTTATTGCCCCACACAAAAAATTATGCTAATGATAGAAATTAAAATACAAGGTCCTAAATGTATAGTCTAACAGAAGAGATAAACAGAAAATAATATAAAGGGAATGCTCTCTGGATACAGACTCCAGTTAGAACCCAAGAGAGGAACTGGTCTTGAATAAACAAAAACTATAGAAATGAATTTGTACACTCAGTCTTAAAGGAATGGCTAAGGATAGGCTGGCAGAGGTACATATAAAAGCACACACATACAAAATGAGCATTCCAACCAGTGGTGGCACACGTCTGTAATCCCAGCAGCTCAGAAGGCTAAGGCAGGAGGATCACAAGTTCAAAGCTGCCTCAGCAATTCAGCGAAGCCCTAAGCAACTTAGCAAGTTCCTGGATATGTGGTTCAGTGGTTAAGCACTGCTGGGTTCAATCCCTGGTACCAAAAAAAAAAAAAAGGCATTCTGGAGAAGTCTCACCTTTTCAAATCATGCACTATTTTATGTATCAACAAAGCTTCTCACCAGAGTAAGAGCAGCTCAGAGCCTCCATACATGGTATTAGCAGATACTCATACAGTTAGATTTTGTCCTAAGCCTTTAGGAAGAATCCTAGGCTGTTCCCAGAAGGGTTTCAATATGTGTATATAATTTTGTAGCTGAAGAATAGAATGCCTGTGAGTATATGAGGATAGATGAAACTAGAAAAGCAGATAAGTAACAGATGTTGAAAGATCATACATATTAACTAAGGAATTTGCAATGTCTCTTAAAGGCAATAGGAAAATCCTAAAAATTTTTAATTAAATCTTTTCATTAAGGTTTGAATATGAGGTGTCCCTGTATTAATGCTCCTGTGTTAATGAAGATGAAATGAAAGCTATAACCTAATCAATAGATGAATCCATTTGATGGATTAATAATTTGAATGAACTAACCGGGTAGTAACTGTAGGCAGGTGGGTCATGGCCAGAAGCAGCAGATCACTGGGGGCAGGTTTTTGGAATTCATATTTTGTCCCTGATACCTCTCTCTGCTTCCGTGTGATGTTCTGCCTCACCTCAGGACCAAAGCAATGAAATTGGCCAACCGTGGACTGAACCTCTGAAACTGTGAACCCAAATAAACTTTCTTACTCTTGTTCTGTCAGGTAATTTTGTCACAGCAACAAAGAGCTAACACAGAAGAAATGGATATAATCAGATTTACATTTCAGAAGATGGCAAAGTGTAAAAGATGGGTTGGAAGGTGAGAGATTGAGAGTTATTGGAATGATTTAAGCTATGCTTAGTGGCAGCCCTAGGACAACCAGGCATGGACTCAAGAATAAGATTCCTTAAACTTAGAATCAATTTGATGATACAGTGAAGGAGAAGTAGTCACATATGTGACTCGGGCATATGTGATGATTCCATTCATCAAGCATGACAAAGAGAAAAGGAGAAATCATTTGTAGATAGGCTGCATTTTCTTTTGTTTTTGTTTTAATTTCTTTTTTTTTTTTTAGTTGTAGATGGATCCAATACCTTTATTTTATTTATTTATTTTTATGTGGTGCTGAGGATCGAAACCCAGTGCCTCATGTGTGCTAAGCAAGCACTCTACCACTGAGCTACAACCCCATCCCTGATATGCTGCATTTTCAATACATCCAATCAAAGCCCATAGTGCTAGAATATCATGAAAAAAGGGAAAAATAATAGAAGAGAAAGAGTACAGAAAGGAGCCAGATAATATAGAGCCAGATAATGTAGAGTCACTGTGATCAACTGTCCCCCAGTTTGCCTGGGACTGACAATTTCCTGGGATACAACACTTTCAGAGCTAAAATTAGAAACTTCCTAGGAAAAGCAGAATGAGTTGGCCAAGCCAGCCTCACCAAAGAATTAAATTCTATTCTGAATTAGAAGGAAGATCACCATAATACTCTGAGTACAGAAGTCACATAATATCATTGCTAGCTGCAGCAAGAAGAGACTAAGGATGAGAATGGAAGAAAGAAGATGGTAGAAAGAATGAAGGAGTAAAAAAAATGGTCCAGAGCACAACAGTAATTAAGCAGTGACCAAAAAGTAAAATCCTTCAAAAGACACAAAGAAGTAGTCATAGAGAAGAAAGCACATCATAAACACCAATGAAGTACACATGCAGCAAATGAACAGTCAACACTACAAACTTTCCAGGAATCTAGTAAGAAAAGGACTAAAATGTCCAGTAAACTCAGTAACTAGGAAGCCACTGAGATGTAAGGCAAACGCATCATCAATGAACTAGTCAGGGGAAAATTCAGAAAAAAAAAAAAACTGCAAAGATTTAGAAATAATTGGGCAGTGAGGAAGCAGAGATAAAAAGCTAGGGGCTAAAGGGAAGGAGATGGGATAATAAACAACAGAGAAATTTTCTTGAATAAATAGAAGTCTGGCTAAGAGATTTAAGGCTAAGAGAAAGTAGATGCAAAAGAAGAAGGGAAAAAAGGAACAAATCATAGAATAAGATTTTTTTTCCCCTGAGAAAAATTAGGAAGTTTCATTTCTTGTGTGAGAAAAGAGAGTCTTATTGAAGGAAGGAAGGAAGGAAGGAAGGAAGGAAGGAAGGAAGGAAGGAAGGAAGGAAAGGGATAAGAGCAGTATTGAAAAGCTGAGGAGCCAATCTTAAAGTAGCCACCACAGGAAATGGGAAAGAGAGATGACCAGGGCTGCCTGTACAGGCAACTCTAAGGATCCTGTTCTAAGCCCTGAAGACTTCAACTTGGAAGTGCCCACGTTTCTATGATCTCTTTCCCCAGATATCTTTCCAACCCTATTATAGTAGTAGAAAGAATATAACAGACTGATCTAGGAATGAATAAAAATATTTAAGAAACTGTCAAGAAAGTAAATAAAGTGAAGAATTAAATGAAGAAAACAAGGGAGGCTAAGCACTCATTCAAAGGGCGGATTTACTGGGATAAGGGAATAAAACTGCTGTTAAGGTAGGAGACTATGTTCAGAGTGGATTGTAAAGAAGGGAAAATTCCAAATGATCATAAAGTCCAGGTATGGTAATGGCTGTGAATGACTGGAATAAAATAAGGTTAAATACCAGTGAAGCTGGGAAAGAAAAAAAATTAAATAAACACAATAGTGTTTGGATAGGTCTATTCTTGAAGTAAATCAGAACCATCAGCATAATTAGGAATGTAATAATTAGGAAGGACAGAAGATGGAATATTATTAACTTATCCCTCTTCAGCACATATCAAAAGTCCCAACATACACTTGTTCAAGAGCTCAGGTCTATTCTACCACAGATCCTACTCTCAAACAACCTAAAAAGCTAAATATGAGGACTAGTCCATCCCATAACACAATTAACACCAACACCAGAGAGATGCATATGTATTTCTCTGTCTGAGCAATAATTAGATCTGTCCTTGAAAAACCACATAACAGACAACCCTAGTAAAGACGGTGAATCATTCTATATGCCAAATTTTTATCACTGTTTTGGAACATGGTTCTAATGTTCATGGTAGCCAGAAATGCTGATGCTTCTATTTAAATATCATGTACCACAGTAAAATTCCTCTAACAGAGCCTAACAGTATGACTACAGTAAATAAAAAGTAGTTTGCTAATTTTAAGATTTCTCATACATACTATATAAAAAAACATAGAATTATCTGTACATATAACTTGAAAAGAAAAAAAAAAAAAAACCACAAACAAAATGCAAAAAGAACCTGTTCTTCCTTACCGTTCTGGATCAGTGTTTACCCCTATAACTGGTTTCAGTCTATCCAAGACTCTACTTGCTGCCAGAAGCATTGTGCCATCACCTGTGACAAAAGACATAACCAGACCTATGTTTTACAACCTGTTTTTTTACATCATTTTCAAAACGACCACCTTTGTTTTAACAATCACATCCTACCATGTTGACTGCCAGAGCCTCCCCCTCTTCCTTTCTACCTCCTCTACCTATGTTATTATCCCCACCACTCTAATTCTGAATTTCAAAGGTAGCAAAACTGACATGGTAAGCAGAAAAATTCTTTGCTGCTGGGCTGTCCTGTGCATACAGAATGTTTAGCAACATGTCTACCCAGTTGGGAACCACTGCTCCAATCCCAAAATTTATCTTTCCTCCTCCTATAACACCAGTCCAAATTCACAAATTATTTTAGTGAGAACACATGAAGTGTCCAACTTTAGAGTCTTCTAACAACTATTGTCAATGTAAAGGTTTAGAATGGATGGTCAGTATCAATAATACAGTTCAGGGAAAAAAAATTAGTGTAAGTATATTGGAGCCAAAAAGGGACAGAATTTATCTAGTTTCACTACACTATCAACTTCATTTTTTCTTTTTTTAAAGACTAGCATAAACCAAAATACAATTAGAACTAATCCTCTGAATTATATTTGAAGTTAAAAGCACACTTTAAACATACACACAGAAATACATAGGTGAAACCTCACAGTAAGATCATTAATTATAAATATGGAATATTGTATAAAACAGAGATGTTTCTTCAGGCATGGTGGCACACACCTATAATCCCAGCAACTCAGGACACTTGAGGAGGCAGGAAGATTGCAACTTCAAGAACAGCCTCATCAACTTAGCAAAACTCTGTCTCAAAAGTAAGAAATAAAGAGGGCTAGGGATATCTCAATGGTAGAGCATTCCTGGGTTCATTCCCCAGTACCACAAAAATAAATAAATAAATAAATAAAACTTGCCTATTTTAAAACTTATCCTTAAAAAAAAGGGGGGGAGGCTGCGGATATGGCTCAAGCGGTAGCACGCTCGCCTAACATACGGGGGGCGTTGGGTTCGATCCTCAGCACCACATAAAAATAAAATAAAGATGTTGTGTCCACCGAAACTAAAAAATAAATATTAAAAAATTCTCTCTCTCTCTCTCAAAAAAAAACAAAAAAACAATTTGTCTTCCGGTAGGACTCCAAAGTCTTGAAAATAGCTATATGAAAACATATTTGGAAATAACATGTATTAAAGAACGTTTCCACAATCCAACATCTTTATTTCTATAAGACAGTTACCTCCTGCAGCTATGACTGCATCTGCCCACCGAACAGTCTCTTCATCATATTCTCTCCTCTTTACCAGACGAACCTCAATTCCTTCTTTCCTAAGATAAAAAAGTAAAGGTTTTATAAAATTTTCATTGATAACATATAATATGAGTAGGTTTTCTCAGAGGCAAAAGAGACATAAAATAATTTTATGTTGCATAAGCAAATCCATGTGTAGCTTTATACAATTTCTTTTCATTTAATAACAATAGCCAATTCACTATGATAAGTCAGGAGGCAAATGAATAAACTAAAAGGTATCACCAGAGTCTCCAAAGTGCTTTAAAAACATTCTTTATAACTAACAACAGTACTGATCAATCAGAATTTCATCTCATTTTCTCTACTCCTTCTGAGACTAAAATGTATTGATACAAAAATGGTTCAAAAGACTAAAACTAGACAATTTTTTATAAAACCTAATAGCTGTTATTTGAAATTCAACACATTTCACTGAGTGGCAGACACTAAAACAGAGAATAAAATACTTTGCAATTTTCATGTTCTCATACTGATTCTCTAGTACACACATAAACATTTAATGACTACATTTAGTCCCAGGTTAACTTATTTCTTAATAATTTTCAAACACTCAAAAGAATATTATAATAAACACCATATAATCTACAATTCTTCTTTACGAAATAAAACATTATATATATACAATTGTAGCCTGCTGTGTACTGAATTAACTCTTTGCATTAAAGGCACTTCTGTGGCAGACCAAATAACTGAAAATACCTATGAAATTTTCAGAGTACAATAAAAATTTACTTTCAGAAAGCTATAAAATCAGGTCCATTAATCTCAACATAATATTCTAAAAAATTATTTTATCATAACAGTCTTTACTAAAAATTTAAGGATTAGCTACTAGTACAAAATAAAAAATTCCAAGTCTTAAACATAAAAGCCCACCCATGACCCCATCCCACAGACTTACCGTAAACTATCTATAATATGTTCTACATTTTTGGTGTGAATATGATGTCGTTCAAGTAGTCCACTGTAGCTAGAGCCTTTCAATGCAAGCTATATCAAAATATAAGAAATGTTGTTTTACTATTTATTATATATGATGTTATAATATTGCATCTTTTAAAAGACCTATATAGAATTTTCTTATAGGTATATTTTAATGACTATCTGTGAAACCTACAAGGTCAAATTGAACTAGAAAGTCTGATTTCAGACAAGCTTAATTTAGTTTGAATATCAAATATAGCATTAAGTTTAAACAGGATATCAAAACTGCAAGTTTTAAAGTTTAACAGGTTTTTTTGTTTGAGTGTTTCTTTTTACTATATTACTTATAGTTTCTTTTTACTATATTACCTGAAGACCAAAGACAAACTAATATTGTTAGAGGCACTTAAGATGACCTTTATTCCACTTGGATTTACTATTCTTGTGTTCAGACTTATGAACTGTATTTGAAATTTACCCTACACAATTTACACAGAGTTGATTAGCCCCCTGAGAAAGGATTTTTTAACTTACAGTCACATATCCTTCAACATTTATTTTTCCTAATTGGTTGGAGTAGTACCGTATAACTATCTTACCATTAATAGTTTCCTTTTAAAGTATATGTCTTCTAAAGAATCCACAGAGTAAAATGTTGAGAGAAGCTCAGAAATATCCTCAATGAACATCCATTTTAATCAAGTAGAAAATCTGTACATTGGAGTAAATACTAGTAGAATTCAAAAGCATGTTATTTTTCTTCCCTCTTCCAAATTCCTTTATAACTTTCTTTATGGTACAGAATCAACTTTTCAAGTACTTATCCAATATAAAATCTTAAGTGTTTTATTTTATTTTAAATCACTATACTATTTACTAAATAACATATAAGGTAAAAGCAAATTTTAAACAATAATCTTAATGAGTATTTGTTTTCTTTTCCTTTTTGAGGAGGGAGAGGGATTGTCAGGGATTGAACCCTGGGCCTTACACATGCCAGATAAGCACTACGCCAAATCCCAGTCCTTCCTGTTCTGGACAGGGTCTCAGCAACTTGCCTAGGCTGGCCTCAAACTTGTGATCTTACTGCCTCAGCCTCCTGTGTGCCATCTCGTCCCCCTTTCATTTTACTTTTTTAAAGTTATAAACATAACACTAACAATATGGAGGATGCATAAAGAAAATTTTAAAATAACCTTATTACTCTGGGATAATTTGTGTTAATACTTTGTTACCTGTGTTTCCAGTCTTTTGCCTACAAATACTAAGAGTATTAAAATAGTTTGGTCCTCACTTTATAATCTAAGGATAACATATATTCCTCAAAAAAAGGAGCTAAAGAAACATTTGGCTACTGTGAAAATACATAGATGACAATTCTCAGTAGATTAGAGAGTTTGTTCAAGAATTTATTGCCTATCCATAAACCTCATTATATTTAGAGCCAATCAATGTCAAAATGTTATTTTAGAAGGGAAGTATGACAAGGTAATAACTGGATAATCCTTCATCTACTTTAATCAATAAATCAGGTTTGAAAAACTATTCTTAGAGAAGAATTTCTAATTATGGATGAACAAAGCATTAACATTCAGACTACTGCTGTCATTACTCAGCCATGGATTGATTGACCAAAATTGGACTACCTACCTCCCAAAAGTACAGACTGAAGTGTCTTTCTTTTCTCTTTTCCTGTGATCGCTAGTTTCAAGGTTTTAAAAGAAACCTGTATGTTGTACAGATGATTCCAAACTGCTATCCCTAACCTTTAGGGTTCAACATGATTTATCCAACTATCTGTTTGACATCTTTCTTAAGATGTCTAATAGGCATCTCAGATTAACATGTTCAACATCAAACCTTTCATTTTCTACCTCAAGGATTCTCCACGTAAGACTTAAGCCAAAAATCATCCTTTCCCCCCTTATTCTCACATCCAGTACTAAATCCTAGGTCTGATACATGTACATCTTTCCTCCTCACCACCACTTCTCATGATCTCACATTTGAATCACTACACAAGCCTCTAATCAGGGCTCCCGACTTCTACTCTTGGCCCCTGTAGCATACCATGCATGTCTCACTCTCAGCTTAATGCCAAGAGATATGGAGGTGTCTTGACTATCCAAGGACTAGCTGATCTGACTTCTGCTCCCTTCTCCTACCTCATTTTCTCTTTTCATTCCCTACATTCTAGTCTCATTGGCTTATTCTCACAAAGCTGTTTCTTCTTTGCTTGCTGGAATGTTCTCTATCCCCCAGCACAATCCTGGCTCTTCTCTACTTTGGGTTGTGAGGACAGTAGCTATTGGTGCTGCAGTCTCAGCTACAACAGCCACCACTGCCAATTAATCCATTCCAAACCTGTTAGCTTCCTTAAAAGCATTTATCACACCTAAGATTATCTTGGGTATTTTTTTTTAAATCTCTTTGTCTCCCCTTCCTAGTATGTAAATACCAGGAGAGCAGTGATCTTATATTGTTCACCACTGTACCCTCAGCCCCTAGGTGCTGGACAAGTAAGTATTTATTGAATAGATTCATTCATTCGTGCATGTTTCAGCTTTGGGAGTGGGATTGCTTAGGACACGTTTCAGAAAAGCAGAATAGGACACATGCAGATGCCGTAGAAAGTAACTCAGCTAAGTGACAAAAGTGTGCAAAACAGGTCATCTTTACCTGGTCAAGAGGGAACACAGGAAGATTAGTTATTGTAGTACATTATTTTGTTACAGGAATTGCTTTTCACGATCACTTTACAGTGAACACTTTATGTAGAATTAAGCTCTAAAATTATATGTATTCAATATGCTGACTACAGTGTTCTTTTTTTCCCCTGTGTTCATTTAAGAATTAGTTGAGTTCGATCAAATGTATTTTAAATGGAGCACTGAAAGTTGCCAAGGACTCCAAGAATGAATACAAACACACAATAAGTCTATTACAACATTTTGTCAAATTGACTGCTTCTGACCTGCTACAAATAAAACTTTTAAGGGTAGCTTAAACTGCAATTCCCCATCCAAATTTTTGATATGTTACAATTTTGGGTTTGGACTATATAAACCTTAGCCCTGTAAATTCTATTTTGTTGTTTAGAAATGTATGAATTCACTTCCTTATCCTCAGGAGGCTCCAGGAAATTCAGAAACTCAGCAGCTGATTAAGTGGCTTAAGATAGTGAAAAAGTCTAGTTTGTGGGGGAAAAAAATCTTTGAGAACAAAAACTTCAACTTTTCTATGATTGCTAGCAACACTAAAATTTCTTAAATTCCAAGTCTAAATATGAAGTTCACTTAGTATCAGAATACTCAGCATTGGAGCAGAAATGTCATTTCATAAATTCTTATTCCCACTCAAACTTCTTCTTGTAAACTAATTCTCTAATAAATCATGTTCAACATTCATTTAGCAAATACAGGTCTTTGTATTACTTATTTTCCTTAAAGCTCCAGCTGGATGGTTGACTGAACTTTATTAACAAGAAGTAATCTAGGGGGTTGGGTATATAGCTTAGTTGGTAGAGTGTTTGCCTCCCACACACAAGGCCCTAGCACCACACACACACACACACACACACACACACACACACAAAAGTAATCTAGGCAGATAAGTGAGAAAGCATTTAAGAAAATCACTTAAACAGCATCAACTACAAAGTTTTAACGTACTATTCAACTGGCTCTTACATTTGTATAATATGCAAAAAACTGGTAAAAATTTTACTATTTCTAAAAATAACAATTTTAAACATCTTAGTCATAAAAAAATGAGAACAACATGAATTCTTATAAAATGTTTTACAAAAGGTTAGAGAAGAAATGTAGAATGCATTCTGATCTCTGCAATGTTCCACATTAGTAGCCAAATAATTTTTTCAAAACTTGTTAATCCTTCTCTCCATTAAAAATAATGAATATAAAGACACTTAAAGGTGCATCTAAATGGATAAATAACATATGGTATATACACACAATGGAATATTACTCAGCCATAAAGAAGAATGAAATTGTGGCATTTGCCAGTGAATGAATGGAACTGGAGAATATCATACTAATGAAATAAGCCAATCCCAAATAACCGAAGGCCAAATGTTCTCTCTGATATATGGATTCTAATCCATAACAAGGGAGGGTAAGGAGGAGAATTATAAAGTTCATTGGACTAGACAAAGGGTAATGAAGGGAACGGAGTGGAAATGGGGGGAATAGGAAGACAGTAGAATGAATCAGACATAACTCTCCTATGCTCAAATATGAATATACGGCCAGTCCTCCACATCATGCACAACCACAAGAATGGGATCCTAATTGGAATAGGTTGCACTCCTTGTAATATGTCAAAATACACCCTACTGTCACGTATATCTCAAAACAATAAAAAGGTGCATCTAAAATATCTATAGACGAATACATTTCAGTAGTAAGCAACATTTTCTCCTATAAAAACTGCCAAAAAGCCAGACTTTGCACATTTTAAGGTCAGATGTTACAGTTTTATAATTTTCTAAGTGGTCTGTGACACTTTCATTAAATTATCACCAACATTTTTTACTTAATCCAAACAAACACATTACAATTACAAATTTTAAAACTTGGTTTACCACTCATTTGAGTGTTACTATTTTGTACTTCAAGCAATTTCTATGAAAGCTCAATAAGGGAAGAAGTTCTGTCTTCTTAAATTTAATACATCTGAGATGCAAACTTTTGAGATAAGAGCTTAAATAAATGCACTCTGAATAATTTAAGTATCCTTAAAGTCATACACACTTAACCAAGTGGTAGACTCAGTATTACTAAAAATTGCCTAATTAAGAATTAGTAAATCCAATATTCACCTATTATGTTCAGGCCTAGTGCACTGACCCCTACAGATTTTTTTTTAGATATATCTGATATTTACCTTGGATGATTTCTATTCACTTACTCTTTTTCCCAGACTCTCACCTTTACTTCCCCTATTGTTCTCTACTTCAGTGTTCCTTTTGTTAATTCTGTTTACTTCCTCTCTTATACTTGGTATTGCTCCATCTTTGGTATCCTTATCTCCCCACTCCAGGGATTTGGCCTACCAAGTACTATAAAAGTTAGCGACTTTAAAATTTATCTTGTCAGCCTAAGCCTTTCTCTTTTAATTTTTATTTATTTTTCTTTTTAGTTGTAGATGGACACAATAACTTTATTTATTTTAATATGATGCTGAGAAATTGAACCCAGGGCTTCACTTGTGCTAGGCAAGCGCTCTATGACTCAGCTGTAACCCCAGCCCCCGCCAAGTCTCTCTCTTGAGCTACAGGCTCGAATTTTCAAATGCCTATCTTTACATTCACCCACAGGTAGTTCAAATACATCTCCCCCAAAAGATCTAAACTTGATTACATACCTCCCCCTATAATTCTGCTCTTCTGGGCATTATATGTCAGTTAATTTAGTCAACAGAATAAACCTTAATTCTTCTCTCCCACTTAATCTGCACAGCCAGGCAGTGATGGAAGTCCAATAATTATTCCCATAAACTGTTTTTCCAAAGTGTGTCCAGTACATGCATACTGGCACTACTGCAGTTCAACTCTTATCAGGGCTAATACAAAAGCTTGTCTTCAGTTTTTCTAAAATAGTCTCTCCTTCAATGTCTTAGACTAATACAATCCCCCAACCATCAGAAGTCTGTTTTCATACTATTCCCAAAATGCTGAAGTCATAGAAAAATTGGCCCCCATGCCCTCATTCCAGTGGGAAAATACAAAGAGTCTGAGCAAGGATGGTATTCCACTGTTAAAAAGGTTTGAAACCAACTAGAAGAGAAAGCTAGCTCCTTAGTATGACAGCTCACATCTTATCATGTCCAGCCTACCTGCTGGCCTCAATATGCTCACTCCTGAGCAATGATTTTTCAAGCTACCCTTACAATGAATTTTAAGCTGGTTACAATTACAGTTAGCATTCTGATTATACAGAAAATAAAATACACTATGTAACTCAGCTAACCTGTTTCCTGTTTTCCTCTATTTCAAAAGTAAATAGTCACAACATAAAATATTTCTGACGGTGGACTACAGTTTTAAAAGCTTGAGGTTTTGTTAACTGCAAAATAAATTTCACCTTATCTTCCTAGTATTGTTATGTTCCCTTCACCCATATAAATTCTTCCACCTTCTTCGATACTTAATCTAAATATCTTAAGATACATTTCACCCTCATCATACTGGCAAAAATGTTAAAATTTAGCAAGTGTGAAAATGTGTGGATTCAGGGACTCAATCAATGCTTCTGGGAAAAATTATTTGTACTTCTAAATGAAGCTTAACCCAATTATCCAAACAATGTAGTAGTATACAGCATTTAAAATGAACATGTATCAACAAAGCTAAAGTTCAAAATCAACAGTAAATAAGAAAAACATATTTCTAAAGAATAGACACATATTCTAAAAAAAATGTATCATTGGATATAACTTTTCAAGACACACAAACTAATGTTATACCTGTCTATGGATACATATTAACAAATGTAGAAATATGTGCATAAGAATGATATACACCTGTATAATTCTGGAGAGGTAGGGAGCAGAAAAAGTTGGTTAGATAGGTCTTTCATTGCAACTATAACATTTTCTTTTAGAAAAACTTGAAGTTAATATGGAAAAAACGTTAATATCAGCTAAGTCTAGATAACTGAATACACAGGTATCTTGTTAAGTTTCTAAAATTTTTCTATAGATTTAAAATAAACCATAACTTCAAGAAATTTGTAATGTTTTGAACAACCAACAATAAAAAATAAAAAAATAAATAAAATAAAATAAACCATAACTGAAAAAATCTATTAAAATTTTGAAAAAAAATCAAATGTCTTCCTTTTTTTCTTCTCTTTATCCTTCTGCTTCCTAACCTATCTCTCCATTTTCTGTATTCCCATGGACCACTTATAATACCAAGTAATATATTTTCTCCATAGATTTGGAAACTCTCTTCATCCTTAATTCTCCCAATCCTAGAAGGATGCCTGGTAGTTTGGCAGGTGCCCAGTAAATGGCTTGATGAATAAATAAAGATGATACTTAAAACAAATTAACAAATTTCCTAGATGCTGGTGACACTAAAAAATACCTGCTACACTGTCATTATTTAAAGTAGATCATAACTTTAAAAATTATTTTCCTACTACAAAAATACTTCTTTAAAGAAAAGCAAGACTTCAAAGGTATAGGTTCCTCAAAAAAAATCATTTAAAAAACACTATACAAGCCAAGGTAAATTAAACAAATCTTCAGTTCGCTTCCATGATCTACCTTAGTAATATACCTGTATAATTTAAGTGACTGAATCAGTGCTTTTTTAAGTACATAATTGTACGAACTTTCATTTAGGAAGAGGGAGACAACTGGGTAAACCCTCCCTGAATGTAAATGTTTTACAAAGGCTGGTCTGATTTTCTGCACAACACACACCCAATGGCCTATTATGAAGGAAAAAAAAAGATAATGAATTTTCCTAAGACACAAAATAACTGGCACACTTGTTTATATTGTGAAAGGACAAATTTCTGTAAGATATTACAAAGTTCTTGATAATGAAATAAAATCAACTTACATTTTACCAGTTGAGATATTAATGTTCCCCAATAAACACTTTCACTTACTTAGAGCTTAAGTCATATAATTAAAAATACAAGAAAAGTGACAACATGAAAAATTATGTTATTTATAATCTCATGACTGGCTACATATTTGTAGTCTTCACAATCCTTCCTGAGGTACTGCCCATACACAGTGAAGGCTGAAAATCAGAGCTCTAATAGTTAATGGCTCTGGAGTGGTGGCATTTCAGCTAGTGTTATATTTAATCCTTCTACTTCTTTATGAGTCTCCTATTCGCAAATATTTATGAAAATGTGTTTACCGTAAGCCTCTATTTTCTAAGTTGTGTTCCACAGAATTTTGTTTTCTGCCCAACCCCCCAACCCCCCCAAAAAATCCTGTGGTCAAACAAAAATCAACCTTTCTTTAGACTGATGTTTCTCAAATATATTTAACCTGACCCCTTTCAAAGAACCAGTGTTGGTAACCTCTGCCTTAAGCTTTTAGTAACTAACATCTGAAAGACCCACAGCTGGTAATAAGGCCCTGGAAAGGAACAAAGTTGGTCCACAGCCTCAAGGAGAAAAAAATTAAAATTAAAGAACATCACAAACATTCACCACCCTTTCTAGGAAGAGAGGGGGGCAGGAATCAAAGAGGATGATAAGATAGAGTTCTAGTCCAGAAATCCATTTACAGTTGAGAAGAAAATAATCACAAATAAATACTAAGAAAATATAATGAAGAATACCTAACCCAACCTTGGTAGCAGAGAGAAACAGGGACACAAACTGGCTAACAAGGTTTCCTGAGAAAGAAATGTCTGAGACTTAGCTCACAACAGGAATTAGATAGAGGTTGGAGAATAGCATTCAACACAAAGGGAGCTTCAAAGGAAAAGACACTGAGAGATGCAAATCAAATCTCCCTAAAATATCATTTTTCACCTACTGGGTTAGTAAAGATTCCAAAATTTGATAAACAGTTTATGAAAACACAGGTACCCTCACACATTGCTGATTAAAGTAAACTGGTATAATCTTTTAAGGCAATTTGGCAATACTTACTAAAATTTCATATGCTTGTGCCTTTTGACTCAGCAATTCCACTTTTAGGTATTTATCTTAGAGCTTGATTTACACACATATAAACACAAATTTTATTCACTGAAGAATGTATTTAATAGAAGGTCAAATCAATTGCAGTGTTAAATAATGTGCACATAATGGAATAACATGAAATAGACACTATTAAAGAATGAGAGTGTTCTTTATGCCAATCTCCACAAATACCATTAAGCTAAAAAAAGTGAAGAGTAATTTAAGTAGTATGTTATCACTGAGTAAAAAGGGATGGGGTAAAGAATGTTTCCACTGCTGATGTGTATATACAGACTATTTCTATAAGGAAACAGAAGAAACTGATGTTAGTTGCAGGGACCAAAACCGAATGACAGATGACAAAAGAAAGTCTTTATTGTATAATATTCTGTATCTTTTACATTTTGAGCCATTTTAATGTGCTACTGATCCATAAATAAATTATATCAGCATGACATCTAATGGAAATTAAAACTGTTTAAAATTGCCAAAATATAAAATTCAAGACAAGTGATCAGAAATGAAGCTCACGAGGCTGACAGACACCCCAGTCCAGGAAGGAATCATTGTTGAAACTACAACAGTGTTTCTCAAAGTGTGAGCAGGGAGCCACTTACAAACCTGGGGAGCTGGTTAAAAAAACACAGAACCAGGGAATTAGGCCAAAGAATTAGAAATGTTAAGGGTGTGGTTCAGAGAAACAAAGTCTGGGAATTCTCCACCAGTCAAATCAAAATCTTGTGGGCTAACATTCAAACATCTGCACTTTAACAAGTTCCCTAGGTGACAAAAGGTTATGGAGCTGTTGAGGAGTTGTAAGCAGAAGACCTAAGTGACCAGATGTTCAGTTTTAGATAGACCACTTTGGTGCCTGGGTCTAGAAGATTTGAGAGGAGTAAGCTTCAGTTAGAAAGAAGGGTCTGGCAGTACTCCAAATGATGTTCTTTAATTTGATAAATATTCACACTGTATACAATACACTTACTGCATACCATGTGGCAAAAGTATTATCTGCCTTAGAGCTACAACCTAAGCTGCATGATCTTTTTCAGGAAACAAAGAAAACAAATCCAAGGCACTGCACCTCCCAAATCAGTTAAGAAGGCAATAAATAGGAATAATTTATATACAATAATAGAGGTGCTATTAAATGAAATTATTCTATTCCATTATTAATTTTATTTAAAAACCTAAAACTAAAAAGGGGAACTATTAAAGTTGCCTCTAAAATTATGAGACTTAGAATGAAGTTGATGAAACTGATTCCTTATTCGATATATATAAAAAGACATGGGCTGGGGCTGTAGCTCAGTGGCAGAGCACTGGGTTCAATCCTCAGCACTGCTTACAAATAAAAAAATAAGGCATGCTGTCCATACACAACTACAAAAAAAAAAATAAAGAAATTTAAATCAAATTTTTTCTTTGGCCAATTAGATATGTTTCTGGTATCAAAACCCTTTCCAAATTAGTTCTGTTTCATCTAAAGATATAATTTGTGATTATTGTGGAACCTGATTAAAAGTTTCACATCTACCAATATCTACATCTCTCATAACACAAATAAATTGTAGTAATAGATTCATTGATTATTGCAAAGTCATGAGACGAGAGGTAAAATCCTTGACTAAAAATTTGTTCAATCAATAGGCAGAAAAGCAAGACTCAGAAATATAAAGCAGTATAAAAGAGTAACTGAAAGTCAAAAGTTTAACCCAGCTTGAAGGACATAATCCTGTTCTCTCTACAGGTTTTTATCAACTAAAAAGATATTTCCTCTAATTGCTTATTTCTACAAAGTTAGAAACCCAGGAGGCTTGGGGTATAAAAGTACACAGGCACTCTGACTTTCATCTGCCATTTGCATTTTAACAAGTACCCTAATAGAGATCTATTTTACATTAAAAACAACAACAACAACAAAAGAGAATGTTTTGATACAGAATCAAGTTACTGTGACACGTGCCAGAAGAGTATTTGGCCATTTCTTTAATATTCAATTCACATAATTAATATATCTTAACAATTCACCCCAACAATACAGCAAACAACATTTATGTTCTTATCGTGTCTATTAAGAATTCCATGTTAATCTCACACAGCCCAGTATTCTTTGGCCTGTTCTGTTCCTGACCTCTGATCTGAGCTATATCTAATGTTACTGCATTGTTGAATATTAGCCTTAATATAAATGTAAAATAATTTATTATTAGTTAGGAACTAATCCAATAAAATTATAACATCATCATCAACAAAAACTATTCCACGGCCTGATGATTACAAAACTGTATTTTATGGTCCATTAGTTATACTTCAAAGCTTTCTTTTTCAAAACAGAATTACCTAGCAATAGACAAATATTTACCTATCAGCGATTTCCACATTCAGAGAGGGTACACTGGTAGTTTGCTTTTTAAAGACTTAACTGATTTCTCTACATAGTTTTTATTAGTAGCAATCTTGTTCAGAAGTCCAAGAGTTCATCCCAATTCAGATGCCGCCTATTTTCCTGAAGCCTTGAAAAATGTTAGCACTAGAAAGGACCTTGAAGGCTATCTACTCCAATACTAGCATTTCTTCTACAGAATACTGAAAGCTGAAAATACTAAGCAAAGTGTATCATTTTCACCCAGAAGTTAAAAATAGGAAGTTAACCACACAGAAGCAGAGCCCAGAGCTCCTGACCCCCAACCCCCCACTGTTTGATTATACCCATTGAGTGTACTACTTCAATTCTTTCTTTTGGGGGTGTTTTGTTATTGTTGTTGTTGTTGTTTTAGTGTACTACTTTAACTTGGACAAAAATTGTATTAAAACACTATGCATTCATGACATTTAAGTTTCTAAAAAGTGAACCTTGCTAAATTAGGCATACAATCCAAAAGACACACCCCTTTCCCAAAATAGAAACAATGTACTTTCATCTGACTTTACCATTCCCTACCTCACCCCAATTTCAATCTCTTAACACAAGCTCAACTACCCTAGTCTCCTCTTCACTGTTGATTTTATTCTTTAAATGCTCCAGGTGTTTTATATAAACTGCTACCTTCAAACGCTTAGAAAATAAATCTGCCCCTAAATTTCCATCAGGTGAATGAAGGAGCCCTCTTGGATTAACCCATCCAAGAAGATTTAGTACTTAAGCAAAGATTCACAGTTGCATTTTGATGTCTACAAAATGACTATGCTGAAGATTACAAAGAAAACCAGGTGTTTAGAACAGGCGGCCTACTAGAGTATTAAACTCATAACAATTAAATGCAGTTAGTTTCAAAGCCTTTGATGCACAGATCTCTAAAAGATTTTTCAGGACATATTGGTCTTAGCAGTATGAGTCACTCTCCATTTCCAAAAGCTGGTGAATACGGACATGGAATCAAAAATTTTCAAAAGGCCGGTGGCGCGGGGGGGGGGGGGAGGTGGCAGTGTCCAACGCAGTGTTCTACCCCTTGTATTTATATACTTCGTAAAGATATTAATATACTAAATATAGTCTACTGTGGAGGCATGACATTAGAGACATGGGCTTTTTTATTTCACATGTTACCCGAGCTACTTGCTCCTTTTACTTTCTAACTTTTCCACTTAAAAACATATATTCAAGTTTAATCTCCTCCTTTGCCCTTCCCAACACCAGACACCCGTGCTTTGAAAACAAACTAAGACCCCTGTCTAACAGCCACCATTCCAGCATGTTAAAAGCGGGCTTTCCCGGAGTGTCCCAGGCCCGGACGGTCTGGCAAAGTAAAAGGGGGTGTGTCCGCAGTACCTTCGCCCTCTTTTCCGCAGCCCACTAAGGCTCTCAGAGGCCCACTTTCTCGCAGCGGCTTCGGGAGCTGTTTCCAGGGCGCCCGGATCTCAAGCAACCCACCCACCTACCTTTCTGGGGGCTGGAGTTGCTTTTCACCTCAAGGGGATGACAGCAGCGGTGGAGAGAGCACAAGTGAACCCCCAAGCCTCTCTCTACGGAGCCACACAGTAGCCCCTTTTCCCAAAATAAGGCAGCCTCGGCCCCCCTGCCTGGAGGTCTCTGCGCTCACCCGGACCCGTCCCCTCGCCCATCCCATCCAAGCCCCACACGCGCGCGCGAAGGGAGTTCACAGGCGAAGCCAGAGGGAGTAAAGGACAGCGAGAGGCACGCGGGGCGCCAGGGGTGCCCTGGGAAGAAAAGTCGTCCCAAGTTGTTCCCCACCCCCCCCCCCGAAGGGACGCAGCCACCCACCAAAGCCCCGGCCCAGCCAGGGAGCGACTTGGGGCTGGTAAGAGTCAAAACGGCGGGGGCCGCGGCGACCCACCAGCTGCTTCAGGTCCTCTTCCGAGAGCTCCGCGTAGCGGTACCGCTGCTGCTCGAACTCGTACCGGGTGGTTTTGGCCACCACCACCACCCGCGAGGGGCGGAAGCCGCCTTCCGGACGGCTGCCACAGCCCGCCAGCTCGCGCGGCTGCCCGTGCCCTAGGTGCCTCCGGTCGCCGTCACCGCCAAGCCGGGGCCGCGCGGCAGGGCCTCCCGCGCCTGACCCACGCAGCGCCGCCCGGCCGCCCGCCACGCGACAACAGCTGCCCAGCAGGAAGCCCCGGTAGCAAGTCATCGTCTGCCCGGCCGCGGCTGCAGGCTCGGGCTCCTGCCTGCGCACCCCGCCTCCAGGAGTGCGCGCAGACCGCACCGTCCCGGCCTTTAACTTAGCGCCGGACTGGCAGAGGTTAAGCGCGGGGACGTGCGTGGCCCGCGCCGCGAGGGGGACGTGCCCAGACGTTGCCGCGGGCGGGGAAAGCGGCGCGACTGGGAGGAGGGTGAGTCCGCGCCGGGGACAGGTGGGCGGGGAAGAGCGGGAGGCCCAAGGATGGTGGGTTTTGTTTGTTTATCCGTTTCCATTGACGCCTGCGCAGTCACCTCTTCTCCCGCGGCCTTCCCTCCCGCCACGCCCCCTTTCCTACCGTCGCTCTTCGCCCACCCCAGGCTTACTCTGTCAGCCAATCAGAGCCCGCTGCGGTGTCAGCGCCCGAGGGGCTGCGAAGATTGGTCGGGGCCGGGAAAAGGGGGGGAATTCTATTTGGCGTTCGAGCTGTCTCCAGAAATCCAGCTGGAACCGGTCTGAGGCGGCAAGGGGGCTGCTGGCGGGGTTTTAAGCGCCTGGCGGGAAAGCAGGCTCGGTTTTGTTGTGGTTCTTTCCTTATGCTGATCCCAGTAGACCCTACGCCCTCGGTGCATTGTAACCATTGCTTGTTGGATAGCTGAAGTATCCAACCCAGGGCCAGCTGACAATTTGCGGCGGGCTGTAGTGTAAAAGGAAGATGCCGAGCCTTTAGTTCAGAAGGCATAACGGCTGTCAAGAGGACTTAAGAGCATTAAGCCGGGCTTGGAGTCCTAAGCGTGGGGCCCTCTGCCTGCCCTGCTGGCCACCAGAGCCATCAGCCAGGGGAGAGAAAGGTCGCACCCTCAGAGGAACTTGGAGGTAGAGGTAGAGGCATCAGGCCGTCTGGAGCATGTCTAGATGAGGAGAGAGGGTTGAAAAACTAGATGGGACAAGAATGAAGGGTTAACAGTAAGTTGGACTTTATCCTGTAGGCTTTGAAAGCTTCTAACTGAAAAAGAGTTGAAAGCAATGTTTGTTGACTATTGATCTGGCTTTGGAATGTTGAATAGACAGGGATGCCAGGGGAGGGCAGGAGGCTGTTGGAATAGTTACAGGGGGAAAGATAAAGACCCAGGTTAATGGGAGTAATGGGAGGGCTGTGGATACAGCTCAGCTGGTAGAGTGCTTGCCTCACATGCATTAAGGCCCTGGGTTCAATCCCTAGCACTAAAAAAAAAAAAAAAAAAAAAAAAAAAAAAGGAGTAGAAGGGAAAGGACATATTCTAAGGAAAGAATCCATATTCTAAGGAAAGAATCAAGTGTTAGGGGCATCCTAGTGTTCCATACCTTCTGCTCAGTAGATCTTCTTGCTTTGACACTTTCTTTCTACACTTTGTAGCCCTCAGACTACCCAGTAAATACCTTTTGACTTTGGGCAGGTTATACTTCCTGGGCCTCAAATTCCTCCACTGTAAACTGAGATTAAAGTGGTGATTATAAGGTTCTACCAAGCTCACATTGACTCAGTGAATCTTGTATTTCTGAGCTAGCCACCAGCACTGGCACGCATTAACTGGTTCATTGTATTTTTCCTGTGCCTCCTGTGTGTCAGGTAGCATATTAGGCTGGGAACGTAAATAATTTAGTCTGATAGGTGTTTACTTCTAAAATTTTTGTCACTGACTCCTTCCCATTAGGACTTTAACAACCTTAAAATAACTTATTAACTTCTGTGGCAGGTAACTTACCTGTAACTTGGATATCCTCAGGATCCTTCCTATTCTAACACATCATAATTCATTAGCTATTAGGAAGAGAGAAATCACAGATGACACTGAATTTTGAAGCCCGGGTGAATGTTAGTTAATCCATTTGACAAAAAAATGAAGTAGGAGAACCTGTTTAAGATCAAAGTTATGAGTTTTGTTGGGCATACGTGAATTTCAGAACTCTTTCTTTTCCACTTCACAAATAAAGACATTTTTGATCCTCTTCCATTTGACGCTACAAGTGTAATATACATTGACATCTTCTCAGGATGTCCCTTTGTCCGTTATTATGTTGGGTCCCTTCTCCTTGAAAACTCTTTCCTTAAGTTATCCTCTCCCATGTATCTTGAGTTCTCCCTCCTTACTGGATTTTCCCCTTCAGTACTTAAACATGCTCATGTCTATTACAACATTAAAATTTTAAAGAAAGAAGCTTATAAGCCCTAGTTTTTACTTATTTCCTATGTTCCTGTTGCTGCAGCAAAGATTTTTGGAAGAGTATCTCCTCATCAGTCATTGCCACATCCCTGCCTATTTTTCAGCCCTCAACTGGTTATGATCAAGAGTCCCACTACTTCACTAATTACTGCCATTTCAAAGGTTACCAAATGATGTGACTGAACTCAAGACATTTTCCAGTCCTTAAATTACTTGATCTTTTTGCAGAATTTGAAATGGTTATCAGTTTTTCTCTGGTCTTTTATTATGTCTCCCTGTATATCAGTCCCTAATGGTATTTCTTCCATCTCTTTTCCCTTTTTGAATTTTTCCTAAACCCATCTCCACAGTCTATCTTCTGTCCTTGTTTCTTTTCTCCCTCTTTCTCACATTCCCTTGCTAGCCCCCTCCACTCCTGAGTGAACTCCAGTGTTGTGCAATGAAAAGAGCTCAGGCCTTGAAAGACTTTGGTTCAAATCCCAGCTTTAACATTTATTAGCTTTGTGAACTTTGAACTGGTTGTTTAACTTTTCTGGGCTTACTTCTTCATTTATGAAACATAATAGCTACCTCAGAAAGTTGTAGATACATGCACAAATACCTAGCCCTGTGTCCATTAAAAAGTAAACATTGGCAAATATTTACCCCTTTTCCCTTTCCTGACTTCATCTACTCCAACAACTTTAGCCAGTATTTTCTCTTGGGCTTCAAATCCTCTTTCTTAGCTTCCTATCAGATAATATCTCTTTTGAGTTTTATATATACAACACCTACCAGTAGAAATCTCTTGGTAAGTGCTAAAGAATCCTTCCCCTTGAGTATCCTAAAATCTATGTAATAAGAGAGTTACCCACATAGTGCTTTAGGAATTTGGAGGAATACGTCTTAATTCAGCCTAAGAAGAATTAGAGAAAGCATTCTGGAAATACCAGGAGCTAAGTTCTAAAGAATGAGTGAAGCATTGGTATCAAGAGTGAGAAAGGAATTTTGCAAAAAGAAATAATATAAGCAGAAGCATACAAGTAATGAAATAGCATTTCTTAATTCCTAGAGAATTTAGAGAGGGATAAGCAACACTGGGATTCAAGCTAAAGATGGAGTAAAGACCTGGAAAGTGTTATATTCATACATAGGAATTTGGCTTTTATCGTGTATATGTTAGGAAACAACAAAAAGAGAAAATGACAATTTTTAGCTTTGCAAAAATTATGAAGAGTAATTTCTTAGGAGGAACACAGCAGTGAATAAATACCTGGAAAGATATTTAATGGAAAATACAAATTAAGGTCACAAGGAAATAGTGTTTTATATCCACTTGATTGGTAGAAATTAAGAAATCTTAGTAATACTCTGGTTGTTAGAAAACTATATCATCAAATCCATAGAAGCTAAACATTCACCAGTCATTTCAATAATTCCTCCAATGCCAAAGTTAGTGAATATCATAGAAATTTTAAATATATTCATGTTAACTCCAACTCTGAAGTCAAAAATTAACTAATACTATAATTATAATCTGACTATTGGGGTTGGGGGGAGATTTCTGACATTCATTCATGGATCTAATATCAGTTTCACATACGCTCAAATAACTAAAAAAAATTACTGGGTACAGTGGCAAATGCCTATAATCCCAGTCACTCAGGACTCTGAGGCAGGAGGAGGGCAAGTTCAAAGCCAGCCTTAGTAACTTAGCAAGCGCCTAAACAACTTAATATCTCAAAATAAAAAATAAAAAGGGCTGCCAGTATAGCTCAGTGGTTGAGTGCCCCTGAGTTCAATCCCTGATACAGAAAACCACTGTAATATTATTGAGTTTCAAATTTGAACCCATCTATGATGAAGCTGGTGAGTTTTTCTAGTGAATGAGAGTTTCAAACTTGAACTTCATCAATGGTAAGGTTGGTATATTTTTCTGGTAAATGAGCCTAGCCAGCCAAGTGATAACCACATTTTAAGCAAGTTTAATTGTTCTCAAAGTTTTTTGGGGGGAAAATATTATATATCATTGTGATATTCATAATTTAAAGATTTACAGAGATCATAAGATGTATCTTTCCCAATTCCTAGAAACTGTCCATCTCATTTCATATATAGCTGACTCTACAAAAGACAGCCTTCAATTTTCATAATCAAGGAAGACTAGTAGAGGAAAGGGACCAGGGAAAGGGAGGAGGAGAGAGAGGGGGAAATACTGGGGAATGTATTGAACCAAATTATATTGTGATATCATGTGCATGTACAAATATGTAACAACAGATCCCACTACTATGTATAATTATAATGCACCAATAAAAATATGGAGAAAGGATGAAGATATATACCTCTCTTTTATGACATTTGCATTCTTTGAGACTTTTATAGGATGTTTTCCCCTGGGGACTAAGTATTCTTGCTTCCATAGTAACAAATGTAAAATAATAATTGTTTCAAGAAAAAACATTTTAACAGCCCATAATTAAGCTTCAAGATTGGGGTAAAATCCTATTGAAAGATAAGATTTAAATTATCTTAATATAAGATTTATACATAGATAACTAATATATTTTATTCTAGTTAAGTAAATTTTAATATAAACAACCTCTGTGAAAATCGAAAATGTAGGCTTTGAAGTCACATAGCTAAGTAACTTATGAAAGTGAATACCATTGTAAAATTGATCTCTTCGCATTAAAGAGGGTCAAAGAACATAGAAAGCCAAAAGAAGATGGCTAGATGCAACATAAGACAAGGGAAAGCTATAAATTTTTTATTTCTGTCATTGAAATGGGTTGAGAAGATCATGAGCTAAACATCATTCCTGCTGTCCCTCTATATTCATTGTCCAGACACCTTCACATCTTCTCTCTATGCCTTCCTGATATTCTAATCCTAGTTTGGTTCTCTTGCACTGGTATTTCTACATAGAGCACAAATTAGATGGTCTTTTTTTTCCCTTTGATATATGCAGAGAAATCCAAAGAAAATGATAGAATTCATTAAACTTATATTGAAATGTTTGGGGTATTTATAAAATATTGCTTCATATCCACATTAGCATAGGGACAAAAATGATCACATCAGGAAGATGAAGAAGATTTCTGTTCTGTACTTCACTTTAACAGTTATACTGTAATCACAATATCCCCACATAGCTAAGATCTTATGAGAAAAGAGAACCAATACTTCAATATCTTCTTCAAATGTCTCCCTGTTTATGTTGTGTTTCTAGTGAGACTCCACTGAGTGTATGCTACATCAGAATCACTCTTCTGGAGTGGGGAGGGGAGGCAGGGTAGAGGTCTAGAGAAAGTCTAAATACCTGTTTTTAATTATTTATATCCTTCTCTTCAAAGATTTATTTTCTTCTCTCTACCTTTCCTTTCTTCCTTTCCACATTAACTTTCATTTTCTGAGCCACTGTTTTTAAGTAAAGGATTTTATGCACTAAGAATGGAAGAATGAACTGACCTCTCTGAGTAGCTATACTAAGTTATAGTTACTTAGTCCTGGGTAAAGAGCAAAACTTTAAATAATTAACATATTCACCAAATCATAGTCTTTAAAGTAGTTAATTCCACTTTCATATGCTAACCTTTCAGGCATTAGCTAAGGTTAAATTTAATATTGATTAGATAGATTATATATATAGAGAGAGATTGCTTTTATTACTATAAAAGGTAATAAAGTAATGCAACTTTCCTTCTCACATGAATATTTCTAAATGAACATTGGTCTTCAATGTAGAACTTTGTGAAGTTATAACCTTATTCCAGTTATATTGTCATCATTCAAAACATTTTCAGAAATCATTTTGTAATTGTGAATCTTTGTCCTCTAATAGGGGAATTGTTTAGGGATCCTCATCAAAAGTAATTTTAAAGCCCTAGGGTAATCAAACTGTACTGAAAATGAAATATGGCTTAAGTACTAATTTTCTTGTATGGTGCATAAACTATCTCTGAAACAAATCCCAAAGAAAAGCACCAAAATTCTGTTGCACAATTGTTTGAATTTCTGTAGTCTACCATAATAATGGAATTTAGGAGAAAGACTCATTTGACTACATGTGGTACATTCATTTTAAAAATGTCTTAATACGCCACACCGACTGGAATATTAATGACAATTTAATTACATAAATAAAGCAAAGAACAAGTTAAAATTTTTTGGCTTTTTGTATACTTGCTTTTTTGATATATAGATAACTTATTATAGTTTGTTCATTCATTCAACAACTATCATGTGCTGACCAAGAGTCAAGCATATACAAGATGCAATGGATACAAGTTCGAGAACAGAAACTTTCTGCAAAGGAATTCATGCTTGAATGTAGAAGCTTATATTGTTAGGGAATCCAAATGCCAAGTGAAAATATACATTTCCCAGAAGATAAACATGATTTAATGAAATGTTTTGCAATTATAATATTTTTTAAAGAAATGAGACTGGAAATTTAGTAAAATATTTGTTTTATGGCCAGACAATGTATGTCTGAAAAAATAAATATTTTAGTTAGTTATTTATCGAATCTAACAATTTACAACTTTAAGTATGATATCCATCAATGTGATGAGTAGTCCAAAGTAGCTATCCAATCCTAGTCTAAATTAACTTTCTCAAAGACAATAAATTTTGAACTTCTGAAGTCCATTTATTTCTTAAGTTCTGTCATTTTCTCCACAATAATCAAAATATAAAATGTAAAACATAAGAGACATTTGTAATTGCAGTAAATTATATTTCTTAAACTTTTCTGTAAAAACTCTTCAAGGAATGAATAGGATCTTCTTATTTAAGATGGTTTGGTATTTTCAGGAGGATGACCAATTGTTTTATAGATGTTGTCATATTTATGGTAGGTAGTACTCATGAACAGGCAACCGACTGTCTGTTGGTCCACCTAGAAGGATCTGTGATATAAATTTGAAATATTTTATTATACAATGTTATATTTAGACCAGATTTATTATTGAATGCAACTAAACATGAATATGCTCACTGATAAGGAAATTTTAAAAATACAGATCTGTTTTGTGAGTAACATTTAGAAATGTTGCTAATAATTTCAAATATGATATTTTCAGATCATTAAAAATATTCCTTAATTCATGGCAACAAAGTCCAAAAAATTAGGCTTTCTATAACTTCCATAACATTTTAGCATTTGTTTGCAGTGCCTTCTGGAGAAGACAGTGAAAAAGGGGAAATAATGGCAAAAGAAGGGAAGTTCATCTGATTGACATTTGCTTCACATTATTTCCATTGTTTTGCATTAAGTTAGTTACATGCCACCCTTTCCTGAGATAGAATATAAATATCAAAAATAGGTCTCATTGTTTGACAGAGAATTTTGCCACGAATACCTATTTCAAATTGACATTTTTTTAATAAAAGACCATCCCATTTATTCATGCATATATTTCAGACAATATTAAACCATTTGTTTTATAGATTTGTTAAAAGTAGCAAAAATTTGTATCACTTAGTTCTCTGGCTCATTGAGTCAAAAAGACTATCATCCTGATTGCATGTTTTATGTATTTTTCTTTGTATTTATGTTTAAAGTTAGGAAAAAAAAGTTTTTTTTATCCAGTTCTACATGCATTCTTTGAGAAAGTATTGTTATATATTATTAGACAACTTTAAGATTTAAAAATTATTAAAAGTCTTAAAATGCTTATTACTACAATATCTTTGTAATTATATTACTCATTCCCCCATAAAAGAGAATTCAGGGCTAAGTGAAACTATGACTGAAAATTCTTGGATAACTTATTAGAATGAAATATTATACGTTATATATGCATATAACAAAGTCAAGCTTACTGTTCTTTGGCAATGTGTCTTCTAAAATTGATGAATTTTACTTTTAAATACACACATAAAGACAAGCACTGAAACAAAACCTAAAAATCTATTTACTGCTGCCTGCACTTTGACCTTAGTTTATTGGTGGATCCTGGCACAATAGAAGAAATAGAAGGGGTTTTTTTACCCTAGGCAAAGGAAGACTTGAAGATTGATTATGTGCAACCTAGTTATCTTTACAAGTAGCCAAATTTCAAAAGGAAAATAAACAGGATTTTCAGGGTTTGAAGCCAGATTTACCTCATGGCCCTGTTATGTGTATTTATAATTTCCCCTATGATAGTTGATAAGAGAATGAGAACAAATGAAGAGAAATATGAATAAGTGGTTAGTTTCCAGGTAGCAACATAAATACTTAAAAATTGAAAATATTGTGGTTGCTGCTGCTTCTGCTTCTTCTCCTTCTCCTTTTTCTTTTGTTTTTGTTTTCTGGTACTGGGGATTGAACCCAGAGGTGCTTTACAACTGAGCTACATTCCCAGCCCTTTTTTATTTTTTATTTTGAAACAAGGTCTCTATAAATTGGTTACAACCTTGCTAAGTTGCTGAGGCTGGCCGTGAACTTGCAATACTACTGCTTCAACCTCCTGAGCCTCTGGGATTACAGGCATGGGCCACCATACCCAATGAAAATATAGTTTGGGTACAATGTGTAAGCAAGTGACATGCATGAGTCACAGTGAGGCTGGCTTGGTAAAATCCTAATGAAGACGACATACAGAGGACAGGAATTTTCCAACCCGTTCCTAGAATCCAAATAGCCAGGGCTCTAACGAAAACCCACTTTAACAGATCAGTTTGTTTTTCTTTTTTAAGTCTATTTACTATCTAGGGATTGTGCTTCATATTTCCTTTTCAAACTCTTTCTTTTAAATCTCTTTTTTAATCAAAATGTAAGTTATTTACCTGATCCACTTTTAGTAACTTGGGTGAAATCATCCTCATCCTCATCACAGCTTTCACAGCTTAATTGTTGAAGGACTGTTTCTGACTGACTTTCAAATTGATTGACATCTTTCTGAAGCTTATCAAAGCTTCGAAGTGCAACAAGACGATGATGTATGGCTGCATACAGAAATCCTGTATCTTTGACACTAGCCTGCATTAGGAACATTAAGTTAATAATACAAATCACATACTAATGTTAGCTACATTTGATAGATTTTTAATTTTCCCTACTAATAAGGAGGAAATTGTATGGCATAAATAGAGAATGTAAATAAATGCAAACAATCCTACAAATTAAGGAATAAAAAGCCAATTAATTTTGAACCAAATTGCATCCTAAAGTGAATAATTTAATAATAGGTTCCAATTTGTACATTTTTTTCTTTTTTTATGTAACTTTTTTATTTATATATGACAGCAGAATGCATTATAATTCTTGTTACACATATAGAGCACAATTTTTCATATCTCTGGTTGTATACATAGTATATTCACACCAATTCATGTCTTCATACCTGTACTTTGGATAATAATGATCATCACATTCCACCATCATTAATTATCCCATGCCCACCCCCTTCTTCTCCAACCCTTCTGCCCTATCTAGAGTTTGTCTATTCCTCCCATGCTCCCTCTCTCTATCCCACTATGAATCAGCCTCCTTATATCCAAGAAAACATTTGGCATTTGGTTTTTTGGGATTGGCTAACTTCACTTAACGTTATATTCTCAAACTCCATCCATTTACCTGCAAACGCCATGATCTTATTCTTTTATTGCTGAGTAATATGTCATTGTGTATATATGCCACATTTTTTTATCCATTCATCTACCAATTTATACATTTTAAAATGAGAAAGTAGGGGCCTGGCATATGGCTCAGTTGTAGAGCTCTTGCCTAGCATGCATAAGGCCCCAGGTTCAATTCCCAGCACTGCACAAAAAAAATAGAAAAGTAAATTGAGAAAGTAAAATACTGTCATTTAAGATTTCTGTTTGAATTGAAGTCTGCTAAGGCCATTCTTCTTCCACTGTTTTAAGGGGGAAAAAAAAAGACTTTCATTTTCTTTCCATCACTTTGCTTAGACATTTCTCCACACCACATAGCTTGACGAAAAAGCAAAGTTCATGAAAACAATCTATGATATTTACAGTAAACACATCAGCAGTTCTTGCTTTCCAGTACTTTTCTATGCTTCTTTTAATTTTTTAATCAATATTAAAATAATGGTAACAATAACATTGTACAATATTAACACTATTCTTCTTTATTTAATTTTTACAATAATATCAGAGGGTTCATTGTTTATTCCATTATATTAGCAAAAGCAGGTATTAAAGATATTCAGTATCTACTTATTTCCTTTTCTCCTTACAAATGAGGAAACTGTGGCTCAGAAAGGTAAAAGGACTTGTCTGAGTTACAGCTACTCAGCAGAATGCTGAAACTTGAATCCCAGGTTTTTATCATTCAGGTCACTGGGATTAATGTAATCATTTATGACACATAATAGAATCAAACTGTTACATCTACTAAATAATTTTTGGACAGCATACAACTATTTAATAGTATAAAAACGCTCATTTACATTGATGAGTGAAAAATCACAAATGTGTTTTTCATAATCATTTTTGCTATTAATTTTTCTCAAGCAGTTTTATAAAGTCCTTTATCATTTCCTTTATTTTGCACATGAGTAAGTAAGGGTAAAGAAGTCTAAGTAACTTGCCTGGAAGTCTTACAATATACAGTATGGCACATATGTATATACACATAGTTGGATTTTTTTCAAATTTTGGAATACTTGCATTTACATAATAAAAGACATCTTTGGAATGGAATCCAAGTCTAAACATGAAATTTATGTTTCACCTACACCTTCACACATAGTAGGAGGCAGTTTTATTACAATATTTTTAATGTGCCTATGTTTTGATTGGGACCCATCACATGAGATCAGGTATGGAATTTTCTATATATGGCAATCTATGTGGCTCAATGTTTGGGGTATTAGGAACATTTGGATTTCAAATTTTCAAATCAGGTATGCTCAATCAATGTAAATATAAACCAAAGTGTTACTAATAATCATCATCTCTGAAAACAAAAAATAAATTAAAAATAATAATCCTCATCTCTGAGGTTGGAATTTTGAGTGATTTTTATTATATGTGGTTTGCTTATCTCTAATAAACATCCTACAATTTAAAAAGTCAGCATGGGTTAGGTATTGAGCAGCAGAGTCTTATCAGTCTCAGTTTGGGGCACACTACTTTTCTCATTCAAAACAAGGGAGTCTGGCCTGGCAGAGTATAAAATAGTATCTTCCTGAATGGCAAACAGGGTTCGAACATCATCTCATTCTAACATTTTAATACACAACATTACTTGCACCTGACAATACTCTTATTTATAGTTAAATTCAAAACCTTTGGGGTTTTTTGGCTTTGTTTTTAATCACTGGGCACAAACTTTTTGCTCCATTATTTTATGGAAGCCCATTTACTTGTGTTATTTCCATCTGCCTAAATCCTTTGAGTATTCAGTATTCCCCAGTATTCTGGGTCTCAGCCCACCAGGGAAACCCAGCTTTTTTTCCCAAGAGGAGAGGGGCTTTCTTCTTGGCAGCTTTCTTGTGTCTGGATCTTGTATTTGAGGTCAAGCATTCTTCCTGCCAGGAACAGCTAAACTGTGCTCCGATCCTGTTACCTTGGAGATTGACTCATGTTCAGAATTGGAATTTGCTGTTGGATTGGTTATTATAACTTGCTAACCCTGTATTTTTCCATTTCTCACTGGCTCCTTTCCAGTGATCCCAAAGCCTTCGTTATCTCAGCTTCCAGTATTAACATTAGGCTTCAGATTCTGCCAACCTCTTCCTGGGAGCCATTGCTGACAATATAATCACTTTGGTAACTTATTAAGATACTTGGCACAATTTCAATAGTGGAAGGAAAGGTAGATTAGATGGCATATATGATACAAATGTCTTTTTAAAAAAATATTTATTTTTTAGTTTTAGGTGGACACAATATCTTTATTTTACATTTATGTGGTGCTGAGGTTCAAACCCGGTGCCTCTTGCATGCTAGGCAAGCGCTCTATCACTGAGCCACAACCCCAACCCCAATACAAATGTCTTTGACAGGTACTAAATGATTACTATAGACTTTGATGTTAATTTCTGAGCTCCACATAAAATTATATTAAACTACAAATAACTAACAAATGGCTGATTTCTTTGCCAATAGTACAGATTGTTATACCAGTGAAAAGCAAAAGAGGAACTGCAGAGATCTACTAATGTATTAGTAGGATAATCTTCCATCACTGAAATTTGTCACTTACCTGAATTAAAAATACTTTGATGCTATTGTCTTCTAAATTAGTAGCCGTTATTCGCAAATTTTTCCGATTTGCTCTTTGAACTTTCATCTGAGCCCAGAGTTTGCTGTTGAGGATTAGCCTCAGACTGCCTTGATTGCGCATAACTATAATAGGAAGTTGAATATATCAGATTACAGTTCTTGATTCCTTGGCCTTCCAGGAAACTCACCATTTTTTAAATATTGTAGTTTTTTGTCAGACAGTATTTTCACTAATAAGTTATAATTTGACTAGATTATAACTTGGTTTTCAAACCATATTTGAGCTTTATTATGGTGAAGAGCTTTTTTTTAGCTTAAATGCTATAACTATATTTTAAAATGGTTAAAATTTTAAAGAATATTTGTCCAAGAATTGTTTATAATGGAGAAAACTGAAACAAAAACTTTAAGCATACAAAAAGTGGAATTGGGAAAATTACAGTGCAGCATTTCAAGAGCATATTTTGAATCCATTAAGAATACTGCAGAAATATATAGTGATATGGAAAGATAATCATGGAGACCATTGAAAAAATGTCAGGTTCCAAGGCAGCATGAATCACAAATTTCACAAACTGTGTATACGTATATGTATCCAAAGAACAAGGTCCACAAGAATGGACTGTTCAGAGGTTCTCTCAGGAAGATAGGCCTTTAAGTGATTTCTTTTTCTTTTCGTGGATCCACATTTTTTGTTTTGTACAGTGAACATATATTACCTGCACAATAAAAAGAAAAATTGTTTGGGGGGTTTTGTTTCTTTCTTTGTTTTTTTTTTTTTGTTGTTGTTTGTTTGTTTGTTTTTGTTTTGTTTTTTGGTGGGCAATTGAATTAAACCAGAGTAGAGAACAACTAATACTGCCTTGGGAATATTATTTGATTGAGTTACTTAGAAACCTGCTTGTCAGGACAGGCACAATGGCACACACCTGTAACTCCAGTGGCTCAGGAGGCTGAGGCAGGAGGATCACAAATTCAAAGCCAGCCTCAGCAAAAGTGAGGTACTAAGCAACTCAGTGAGACCCTTTCTCTAAATCAAATACAAAATAGGATTGGGGGTGTGCCTCAGTGGTCAAGTGTCCTTGAGTTCAATCCCTGTACCCCCCCCCCAAAAAAAAGAAAAAAAGAAACCTACTTGCCAGTCACTGAAAACACTGTTCCTATTCTTTTAATCTGAATTCTATTCCTTATCCATTTCTTGAACCCAATATTTGAAACTCAACAAATATACATGTCCCTGAACCTATCTCCTGTCAGTATTCTCCTGAAAAGCTTTGGCCTCTCAAAACTGACTGGCAAGCCTACTCACTATGCCTGGCTCTCTTCCTGTGCTCACTTTTAGTTTTGGCCTTTAAACAAAGCTCAGTGTGTCTTTTGGATGCCAAATATTATGAGTTGGATCTGGAATGTCCCCCAAAGGCTCATCGGTTGAGGGCTTGGTCCCCAGTGCAACAGTGTTCAGAGGTGGGGCTCTTGGGAAGTGACTGGATCACAAGTGCTCTGGCCTCGTCGGTGGATTAATCTATTGATGGAGTAATAATTTAATGTCATTACTGGTAGATGATAGAAACCCTAGAAGGTGAGACCTAGTTGGAGGAAGTAAATCACTGAGGGCATGGGTATTTCTTATATCTGACCCCTTCCACTCTCTCTTCCTCCACCATGCCTCTCTGCCATGATGATGCTATGTCTCACCTCAGGCCCAAAGCAATGAAGTTGGTTGACCATGGACTAAAACCATGAGCCAAAATAAATCTTTCTTCCTTTAAGTTGTTTATTTCAGGTGTTTTGTCAGAACAATGAAAAGCTGACTAACACACCAAATCTCTTGGATCTTTCAGTTTGATGTTAGCTTCTGATCATTGCTCTGTTTGCAGGAGTCAATAACCACACACCTGTTTCCTTAGAAACTGACCCTCCAGCCCATGCCATGTTTGGGATTCCAAGAACAGATTATGGAACAGGTATTTTCTTTTTGAATAACTTTTCACTTCACAAACTTATTTGCATCATATTCCTTCTAATAATAATATGACTATTTAGGTGTGTCCGGGGCTCTGACATAGGTGCTTTATATGGAGTTGTCTTGCTGTATTCTCACAATATCCCAAAAAGTCATGAAATATAGTTATCCCCATTTTAAATTGATTCAGCTAGGGCAAAGAGGTTAAGTTAACTTGCCCAAGGTCACCAGCTAGTCGGTGGTGGAGCCAGAGCTGGAACCCATGCAGTCTGACAGGAAGTCTGATTTATTGGTGTGTTTTATAACACATCTCTAGGAAGTCATGTGTACTTATGTCAGAAATTTTACCCTGAGAAATCATGGCTTGCTTTACAAAGTGATTCCTTACTTAGTCTTGACTGTAATGTTCCACAGTCACTGCTTGCTGTGTCATTCAGTCTCAAAGTTCCTCTGCCCCTTTCAATCCAGGATTGAGTTGTTTTGTTGAATATAAAAAGCTTGCAGTTGATCTAAATGACAATTTTTAAAAAATCAAATATATAAATTTTTTCAAAGTAAGTTATTTCCTATGCTTATAACACTTTCATATCTATTTGATCTTTTACCATAATAACCTTTGTTGATTACTTATATACCACCTTTTGAAATTTATCTGACTTTTAAAAACATGTAATTTTTAAATATAACTCCATAACAAAACCCCTTACAAAGTAAAAAAGAACCCCAACCCTTGTTCCCCATCTGATAATTTCCACCCCTGTAACTGGTAACCACTATGACATTTTGTTTATCCTTCCAGAAATATCTGTACATATATATGTGCCAATTCATATATTTGTTCTTCTCTTTTTTTTTCTATAAATTGTAGATTACTACCCATACTTGCTGCTTTTCACTTCACATGTTTCTATATATACTAATTTTTACATTAATCTTAATATTATTTGAGTTACAGAATGACATTTGAAAGGATTCATGGAGCTACTAGCATGCTTAAAAATTTTCAAAGTCAGCATGAGAACTTGGAGAAATATGATGTGATACCATAAAATGCTTACTATAATTTAGTGATTATCAGTGGATCTTAAATACTCCTATGTATAAAAATCAGCTAGACAACCCTATTCAAAATATAGCACGTCAGGGCCTCACCCCTAGCAATTACTTCAATAAGAATGGAGTTAGTCTAATCTGAGGATTATGCTTTGAGATACACTTATTAGAATGAAAATATCTGTAGGTCATGGAGGAAAGGAGAGACCTTGAGAGAAAAGCAGAAGGGGAAAGGCAAAGGGAAATCACTGCCTCCTTGAAAAATGATGAAGTTGTGGTACCCTGAATACCACTCAACACTCAAATATGACACTTTCATACATCTATAAAACTCTTGATTTGTACACAAGTCTAACCTTCCTAAAAGGAAAAAAAAAAGTTTTACCTTAAACTGAAATTGTCTTCTTATGACCATTTAAAAACCTTCAGTGTAGGGGCTGGGGTTGTGGCTCAGGGGTAGAGCACTCGCCTAGTATACGTGAGGCACTGGGTTCAATCCTCAGCACCACATAAAAATAAAACAAAGGTATTGTGTCCACCTACAACTAAAAAATAAATGTTTTTTTTAAAAAAACCTTTCAGTGTAAGTAAGTAGAATTAATCAATCGTATGATAATAGCGCTGATCATAAAAACAGGCATGAAAAGTATAGAGGGAAAGTCTGATGTTATTTTGAGACCGGATCCCTGGCTGTATTCTTTCTAAGGATCTACCCATTTGGGTAACAACCCATTTTTTCTGAAAATTATACATACAGATGTGGGAAGATAACAATATATTGGCTTGAGCTTTGGAAGCTTCTGACATTTATATTTAAACAATGTAGTCTTAATTAAAACTATATTTCTTTCAGCATTTTTTAAAATTGCCCTGCTGAGAGTAACTTTATTCCATATATGTAAGTGCCACCAGAAAGAGCAATACATGATATACAGACCTTTAACACATTATATTCTGCTTCCTCCCCTGTTATTATGTCGATTTTCTCCAGCAAGTATTTTCGAGATGGTTGGGAAGAGAAAGCAGCAGCAGATTCAATTAGGGATGCATTGTTAATAGAGTCTGTTCCTAAGAGAAAACATGAGGGGAAAACCACATAAAGGTCCCATTTCCTCTGTAGTGAAGGTTATTTGTTGCTCCTATTAATGCACATATCTCCTTATATTAAAAATAAAAAATCAAACTGCTTGAGTTTCTCCTTATTGACTCCCCCCTAGCATTAAGTCAAACATTTTCTAAAGCTTACGTGTTTTAATCTTTACCAAAAAAATTAAATATTGGATTATTGGTTTTTTAAAAATATATAGCTATTAAATAAGTGACATAGAAAACAGGAGACAAAGTAATTATATGTTGAATTCTTACTTGAATTTGGAGAGTTGATAGGGAGTTTCAGAATGGATTTGAATGTGTTTTGGTTGGCATTTGAATCATTTTCAAGTTGAGGCTGGGTTCGTTTTTGAGTTCCCTAGGTAGGTAAAAAGATGCATTATTTAATGTTATCCCTACATATTTGCAATTTACAAGTATATTAGCAGGTATCTTCTTACAAAAGATGTTTTTGTTGTTCTATTTCCCACACAATCCCAGCTGCTGTGTTTTGGTTCTAGTATTCCTGTTGGAGGAACCGGGAGCTCTACGCTATTGTTTCAGGCCTTAGTTCTGATCCTCAAAAAAACATAATCTAGTCACCACCAGCCTCCTTCAGACTGGATCTAGCCTCAGGAACAATGGGGAAAGTTCTAGTGGAGCCAAAAAAAGATAGCAACTCCCAGGAAGTGCAACTATCCTCTATATTTCAAGGTAGTTCAGCATTCCCAGAAATTCACTCTTTTTTTTTTTAATATTTCTTTAGTTGCAGTTGGACATGTGTCTTCATTTATTTTTATATGAGGATTGAACCCAGTGCTTCACACATGTGAGGCAAGCGCTCTACCACTGAGCTACAGCCCCAGCCCCAGAAATTTACTCTTATTAGGTACTTAATTAAAAAAATAAAAATAAAAAAGTTGTTCAGAGACTCCACTAGATGTCTTAAAAAACAACTTTATAGAAACAATCAGAACTTTTCCTCTAACAATATTTGGCACAGTCACATTTGAGACTGCATATCTGGGGCTCTGTACATATGATTTAATCAAAGCCTGCATGTAAAAAGAACACCATGCTACTATAACCATGTAAAGCCCCCTGTAGAACAGGAAAAGTTGTAACGATGGTACTTAAGAGCTCACATTCGTATCTTTTCTTTTATGAACTCAAGATTCTTTCATATGATTTAATTGGACATTGAGATAGTTCCTTAAAATTGGTAGAGACTGGCATAACTCTTTTCATTTTTAAGAAAATGGAAACTCTGAGTATGAAAGTTTAATGATTCTCTTTAAAAATCATGTGGTCAGCCAACAAGCCAGGAGTGCATCCTGGCCCCCAAATCACAAAACCACAGGCTTTCGAGACTAATTAGAGGAAACCAACAGGACACATTATCTCTGTAGGTCCCATTATCCTTAGGACACTACTAAATGAAAGAGATATGAAGCTCAGGTCCTTTTATAAGTCAAATTTCAAATTCCCATAAGAATGTGCACAAGTGTTTTCTCAAAACAAACCTCTGTGGTTCCTACCGTTGTTTGTATAGATAGCTGTCTGTCTCCTCTTACCAGATCCTAAGTCCCTCTGGGGGTACATGACTCTTTTGGCTTTACATAACCACTTGGACACTTTTCAAAGCTAGTTGTACATTAGAATCACTTGACACCTTGCCTCACCCACAGAGATGCTGACCTAACTGGTCTGGGGTGAGGCCCAGGTATAAGAAATCCTTTAAAAGCTCACCAGATGGTTCTAATATGCAGCCAAACTTGAGATTTAATGCTTCATATACCTAGGAACTCAATCCATGACTGGTAAATTGAATTGAATGTTTAAGCTGATCCTGTGAAGATTAGAAGGCATCTTAATTGTGTCTGACAGCTCACAGAAGCTGTAACTAATCTAGTGTCAAACTTAGAAATAAATAATATGGAACAAATGTGCCTAAATATATCTCATGGAACTTCACCCTGGAGCTTGGTACATTCTGATTCAGATCCAAAGATGTGGGTCAGCAGCTCTAGGGCTGGTAGAGTTGACCTTCTTGGGAGTAACAGAAGGGTGTTTTTCAACTAAAAAGCTACGATACAACTATTAGACTTGAGGAGTAAACTGAGACAGGACTAGAATAATCAAGGTCTTAAAAATGAAAGATCTATGAAAGTCCTAAAAATCTTGGAATAGACTGGCATTGTGACTTTGCCCTTTTAGTAATCTGAGCCTTTACACAAATTTTAAAGTCTCTGCAACTTCCTTAGGATTTTTGATGCAACCGGTGACCCTAAGACAAGCTCACTTCCCTAGGTCTATTGCAAACTTGCTCCTGGTCTGGATGAAAGCGGGAAAAGGCATGAAGGTGTGAAGGGCCAGATGAAACCACAGGCACAGTTGCTCCACAGTCTCCACTTCGTTGTACAATTCCGTACTGCAGATTATGCTGTCTTAGAAATCAGCTCTGTGGAGAGCCAAGCAGCAGCTGCTGCATGCGGGGGGACGTTCAGTATTAAATAAGGATGAAAGTATTAATAGTCAGGGATTTTCACTTTGTAACATATTCCCCTAGGCAAGAAAAGACTGATATTCCTCATAAACCTATCAAAAATGTTGTAATAATGCTTTTTGATGTAAGAGCTTGAAGAGTAGAGTTGTGATTAACTAATAAGAATATACTGTAAAGTGATTTTTAAATGCATCTTGTTATAAAAATGCTATTAAAAACTATACCATTACCAGTTAAGCTTATCTAGCTATTACAGATAATTCTGAGATTTCCTTGGGCACATTTGGTTTAATACAAGTCAGAGAACTGTTTAATATCTCACATCAGTAATAATGTTATAATTATGCAGTTCCCTTACTCTGTGGGTTCCTGTCTAGCATTCTAACTAGGACATGCTTCCCAAGAGAATCTTTTCAGTCAAAATAAGAAAATGTGCCTTTGAACCCAGGAGATAAAAAGTATGCTCCAATTTAACATTACTTTTAATTAATTTGTCTTCAGAAATTTGAAGTGACATCTCTCTCTATGGTAATAGAAATATATACCAAATTCTTACCAAAACTCTCTCCACCATGTTTTCTCCAAAGACAAACTCTAAACTGCAGCTTTTAAAAGAACATTTTCCATTTGGTTGACATCTAAGAAAAATAAATAAATGTTTTCTCTTTTAAATATATGAATAAGAGCATTTTATACCTTAGCCAGTAAAATACTCCAATGACTTAAAAAATTTATACAAAGCATAAATATTTCCCACTAACTTTTTTTATCTGAAGTTAATGAGAAATTACGGAAACATTGAGGTATATACTTTTATATGTGGTTTTCAAAATATCCACCAGCTGTTACAGCATTGGTGCCCACCCATACAATCTCGTGTTCTCCCTGCGCTAGCTGAGAGATCAGCCAGGAGGGACCTTTTTGCTTTCCCTACCCTGTCTCTGCAATCTCTAATCTGCATTCTCTTCCCCAATGGCCAATGATGATTTTAGCAGAGATCATCAGGGCAAAAGCAAAGCTAATCTATCCTGTTCATTACACTTGAGCATGCATTGTTTTAATTTTTTAACCTCCCAGATTTTTTTTTCTTAAAGTTAAAAGTATTTTGCAGAAGCTGGGCAAGGTGATATACCCCTGTAATCCTAGGGATTTAGGAGGCTGAGGCAGGAGGATCACAAGTTCAAAGCCAGCCTCAGCAACTTGTCTCAAAATAAAAAAATAATAAAGGTCTGGGCATGTGGCTCAGTGGCTAAGTGCCCCGAGTTTAATCCTTAGTGCCCAAAATAAGAAAGTATTTTGCAGATGAGAAACTTGAAGACATGCAGCCCTCTCTTTGTAGGGAGATGTGTTCAGGGTTCTCTATTGCATCCCCGACCTGCACAGCAGACAATTGCTAGGACACCTGGATGGAGCAAGTGAGTCAATGTGTCACAGCTGATTTTAATGTTCTCTCTGATCCTTTGTCACCAGTACTGTTAAAAAACAACAGCTTTCCATTTTGTAGGTTTATATCACTTCCCTTTTTGTCTACACAGCTTATGCCAATAAATAATAGATAATGCCAAAAATAGTTAAAAAGAGGGAAAAGGAATGCCAGAGAAAGAGGAAGACTAATCTAATAACCAGATAATTAATTAATGCTTACTTAACTAAAATTTTAGTTATACCTTTTGAAACATTCTCACCCAACTCAAAGAGATAATTAAGACAATCCAGTACTAAGATGATATTTAAATATCAGAGACATTTTTAAAACATTTTAATCTTGTGTTCTTATAAAATGTCCTTTTAAATGGAAATCTTGGTAATTTTCCATACACTGTGAGAAAATTTTTTTCTCATAAATGGTTATAAGGATAAAAGAAAGGAAGAATAAAACACTTCTGTTTTGTCATTACAATTTAGGCATATCCAATCCAAAAGCCTGAAATCCAAAATCCTCCAAGATCTGAAACTTTTTGAGCATCAATGTAACATCACAAGTAGAAAATTCTGGTGGACCACAGTGAACAAAATTACTTAGAATATTATATTAAAATGAATAAAATTACTTAGAATATTATATAAAATTGCCTCCCGGCTGTGTGTTCAAGGTGCATATGAAATATAAATAAATTTTATGTTTAGATGTGGATCTCCTCTCCAAGATACTTCAAATATTCCAGAATTTTAAAATATCGGAAATCTGAAGCAATCTTTATCTAGTTCCAAACATTTCAGATAAAGGATACTCAAACAACATTAACTTACCCTACTGATGTTGAACCTGAAAATTGCTGGTTAGTAGAAAGCGGAACTGAAATTCTGGCACTTGGTAAATTTTCACTTAATAAATGAGGATTCTCCTCAGAAATCTGAAAGAAAAAATCTCCATCATCAAGTTTATTAGAATTGCCTTACTATTTAACAAAGTGATAGCTATGTCAAATATGTTGGAAGCTTACTAGCTTACTATGTCCACCTATTCCCTGAGATATATATATACACACACACACACATATATATAAACACGAATATGTATATATGTATATATATGCCGTGTGTGTGTGTGTGTGTGTGTGTATAAAATCTCATTTACTCCTCACAGCAAGTGAATCTGTGTTCAGATGAGTAAACTGAGGTAAAGAACTTAAATAACTTGTCAACCCTCAATAGTTCCTCAGATGGCTGATGGAATAATTCTAATAGTCCAACTTCTTACTTTGTGTGTCCTTCCTCCTAAGTGTCTGTTTCTGCTGGAAGAAACAGCTAAAGCTATGGGAGTGGAATATCTCCGAACCCATATCTGTATGACCTGAGCAAAAGGGGAATCTTCCTAGAGAAGCTTAGAGTGAGTGGCTCAGAAACTTTTAGTTTGAAGAGAGGAGAGAATTTTTATGTCTCCCAGCGCCACCCCCACCCCACCCAAACCCCACCCGCACCAATTACACTGTATAGGAAGTTCCCTGCTCTTGCTATCCATGAAGATGGGTCTGGAGTGAACCCCTGATGTGACCTAAACTGACAAAGCCATACTACCTGTTGAACAGTTGGGGATGCAGTAAATTCCCCTTCCTTCTCTGATGACCAACTCTGGCCCCTTCCTACCTCACTACTTCTAGGATTCTCATATGGGCTCAATGCTCTGGAAGAAGACCTATGGTTTCCCACTGCCCAGTACTGTTTTACCACTTAGAGCAACCACAAGACTTGTTTCAGGGAATAACTCTCCAACCTAAGAGAATAAATTTAACAAGGTTACCAAGCACTTTTTTGCAGTCTATCCTGGTATTTTTTGGCAGCTACTTCAACAACAAAAGAAAACTCAGGCAGCCCCGGTTCTGGATGTGGGGGTCTCAAAACAACCATGGAGAAGGATGGGGCATTAAAGCCAGTCCTGCCAGAGAGGGGAGTTCTTACCTTATGTTTCATCTTTTCTTTAATTTTGCCGGATTCCAAGGCATTTTGCCCAAATGTTTGTCCTATTTTTTCACAGCTTTGAGCTTGATGAGGTGGCTGTAAAGTAGCAGGTCTTAGAACATGTTCAGAATGCTTTACAGGACCTTAAAAGAATAGAGGTAAAGGGTCAATATATTTTTAGTGAAATTCTCCTTTTTTCCATATTTTAAACTAACATAATGCTGTTTTCTAACATCATGATTAAATAAGGGACTAATAATAACTAATGAAAGTCAAAATAGCCAGTGAACTGCCTACTACTCACTCCATGCCTAGCTTTTGCCCCAAAAGCATTCATTTTGACCATGGGACCTGGATTACCAAATATTTTTATACTTTATATGTTGTCTCTCTGCCTTACCTCCATACATCTCAAAAAACATACATATGTATGCAAATGAAAATAAAGATGGTAAAATGTAAAATTGTTGAGGTTTTTGAAATTGAAGCTACATACCTTGTTCCGCACTTTTCATGTCAGTGTTCATTTGTACAAGACTTGATGTCATAAAAACATTGTTTTTCTTCACTGTAAGAAAAGATTAAAATAAATTAATTAAGATTAAAATTAAGAAAATTTTAAAATCAGTGTCAGAAGAAGTCATATAAAATTGGGGGTTTAAAAGCCTGGTCTGAATTGACCAGTAGGTGTCGCTATTGGCACTAAATGGCAGTGCCTCTTACTACAGGATAAGTTTTGCTATGTAATTTTGATTACCCTAAGAGATACAAATGAAAATTAGATAACTGACAGAAAAGGCAGTCTTATTTAGAATCATAAATTTGAGTACTGTGGAAATTTCTGCAGATTATAAAATCTGAATCAGTAATAAACACTGTGTGCATGAATATACAGCTTGTACAGAAGTTATAAACTGTTAGCAAACTCTCCCCTGACACTGATGAAGATAAAGTGAGAGACCAAGATGACCATTATCCTTATTTTTCTCTAAGTGTGTTGGTAGAGTAAGGCTGGCAGTGGCTGCAAGCTTAGAATTTCTGTACATGTCCAAGGGAGGAAATCTCCTAATTGCAAATTGCAGAAACAGCAACTGTAGGGCATTTAATTAATAGAGATGACAAAAAATTGCTTCTTCAAGGTATTGTAACATAAATGTTTAGATATAATTGCTTCTCTAATTCAAAGTTTAATGATTTTTTTGTGATCAACGGTGAAGAGGTCATATAAAATTGCACTATTTTTCTCATTTCCAACATCATCAATATTCTGCACAACATAAAATGGAATGTTGATTGCTGATATCTGTGCTGCCTTAGATGTTCTTTGTTTGCATGTGTGTGTGATTTTTTAAATGTAGTAGCTATATACTTAAGGGATAACTTAAAGCTAGCCCTCTACTTTATTCACAAATACACTAAGATAGAACACTTTGCCTCTGAAATCAGGCCCCCTATTTCTCTTTAAAGTCTGTAGCTTGTCAGTTGGGCTTAGAAGAGGTCTGTTAAGCTTGTGTCTCTTCTGTGTGAGAAAGACTATTGCTCAGTCCTGTTTGGAATTATTAAAGAAGAATACAGATTCACTCCTTTGAACATTCTGTAGTTCCAGGGAACCAAGGGATTAGTTTAAAAACAGGTGAACTGTTTTTTTGTTTTGTTTTTTTTCTTAGTGGCAAACTTGAAAAACTTGTTCAGTAGAAATAAAAGCACACAAGAATGGATAGCATCATTTTAATGTGAAGAAAGCACCAATCATTTAAAAATATTTTTACTTAGTAAACTATTACAAATTTCAAGGAAAGAGAAGTAATGTTTTAATTACTGAAAAATCTGTAATGGAATCACAAATTAAATATTAGAATATGAACCTAAAGCATAATTGAATATTTTGAATTCCATATAAACTATGTAGATGGAGGATAATAAATAAAGGAAGTTGCTTTTATTTTATAGATCTGCCTTATATAAAATGATACTACCAGAAACATAAAGTTCTAAAGAACATCAAGTTCAAACTTTCTACCACAAATAAACACATACACTGGCTGGGTTTGTGGAGTTAGGATTCATAGAGTATACTTCTCTGCATACCTTGTGAAGGCCTCTATTTGATTTTGTTAGCATTTTATGATAGTTGAGAAAGAAACCTCATCATTAATAAGAATGATCTTGAAAAACCAGAGTGTCAGGCTTGAGGTTCTAGAAGCTCTTTATTACCTGGACCAGAAGGGGGGAAGGTTGGGAGGTCAGTGAAGGACGAAGATCTCAGGCGCTTCTGAGACAAGGTTGACACTAAAAGCAGATTGCAAACTTGAGTCAATAAGGAAAAGAGGGGTGTTTTTCCTTGTTTTGTTTTTGATTTGGATTTTTGCTGTTTGGGAAACATTTTAGATGACCAATTCAGGAAATCTTCATATTTTATCAATAAAAAAAGAAAGCCTCTGGTGGGGATTATAAACTAATTTCCTTTCCCTTCAATAAATATTTATTGAGTGCTGACCATATGTAAGACACTATCAAGCATGAAGATGACCTCAGGGAACTCAAAGTGAGGAGACAGACCAACTGTATAGCAAGGCCCAAAGCAATAAGGCCAATTAGGAGGGGATCAGAGAAGTGCTTTGATATAGAAGACAGACAGACTAAGTCAATGATTTACTTAGAATAAGTGTGATAAAGTTCTTTTTAAAGGGTAGACATCCTTTTTTTTTTTTTTTTTAAATAGGTGGTTACTTTCATAAGGGCCATTTTCCCTAATTGCAAAACTAACACATGGTCACTACAGAAATTTGGAAACACAGCAAAACACAAAGCCAGGGTGAAGATGGGGGATCAAATGACTTGCAATTCCATTACCTAAGATAACCACTGCTAACACTGTGTAGTTATGACCTTTTGGCATTTTTACCCCCAAAACTGAAAGAATTCTTAACACATGGATTGTGAGCCACTACACAATCCATGTTATAACTTGTTGTTTTCACATTAACAATACATTATAAACATTGCCCATTGGATAGACTTTTAACATTACCCTTTTGGAAAATTTCTTGTTAATTTCACATTCAGAATAAACACAGCCATGAATAGTTGACAGTCAATTTTATACCTACCTCCCTGGGACGGAGAATCTGCAGTACACAGAGTAAAAGATGAAGACCGTACACGCTTTCTTGAGAAACGATTACATTCTGCAAGAAATTCAATGGGAAGGGTAACTGCTTGCAAGAATAAATTATCCTCAAACTCTGATATGGGAAGTTAAACAGAGTTTGATTAATATCTTTACTCCTAATGCCCAGTTTTAAATATTGGATTGATAGATTGGTGGTTATAAACCCATAAGCATATTATATTAGTAGAAAACAACTAGAAATGAGTGGTTTCAAGAGGAAGTTGTGTACACATTCTGAGTCTCCACTGAAAAGGTTTTTGGTAGGCCAAGTTGCAGGCAGTGAAGATCATGGGCTTTTAGTTGCTCACATCAATGTTCTCAGAACCTGCATGAATCTTGCAAAACAAAGACCAATCTACAAGTATGTTTAAAAACAAGAAAGTATATTGTTTTATGCAGTCTGCCACATGCCAAAAGGCTTGTGCTTGCCTATTTTCCTTATTAATTTTGAAATACAGAATATGAATCATTACCAAGTTCTGCTGCTTCAAAGGGGGTGTCTTCCGCAGGTCTCTGAAAGGACATAAAGCTGCCAGTGAGAGCCCAGTATTTGCTGTTTTAGCATCAGATTTCTTGCCATTTTATAAGAATGCTCAGGATCCAGGGTTATTCAATCCACCACCCCACCACCTACCACACACACACCAGACAAAACAACTCACCTTTATTCACCAGGCTTGTAATCAGGAAAAACCCCACAAGTCTAGTACAGTGGTTTCAGATCTCAATGTCTACAGAATCCCTTGTGGGAATGTGTTTAAAATGCATATTTTTGAGGCACCCACTCTCAAGACTCTGAAATGGTTGATACTGGATAGGAATCCGCTTTTTTCATAAAGGATTAGAGGTTGAACTTTTCTTTATTTTGTCTTGTGGGTGGTGCAGCAAATGCCTTGCATAGTAAGAATGAATACCAAGACAAAATAAAAACAAGCTAAAGTGAGATTGCTGCTAATCTTTGTTTGTCTTTGAATTGGAATGATTTCAGTGTAATGCTCAAAAAGGCAGATAGAGTCCATAAGGACCCTTTTAAACAAATATCGCAGTTCAGAATTTATTTTATACCCAGTTTTAGACCAGGTCAGTGAGGACCCATGTCGAGCCTTAGTCCTCCAAATCTCTTTCAGTTCCTCCACTTTTCAAATCACTCCAAATAAACATTATTTTAGCAAAAGCAGCATCTTATCCACAGCTTCCAGACAAGGTACCCTGTTTCAGCTAAACTAATACCTATAAATCCTATAAATCCCAGTTATATGAATATTCTGGAATCACTATTCTGCTACTGGGGAACATAGGATAAACCTGTGCAGCAATGATGTCTTAAGTTAATTGCTAGATTCTTGAAATACAATTTTCTTTGTCAAAGTAAAATAGAAGAAAACAAAGTAAAAACAAAAGTGTCTGATCTTACCTTGAAAGTTCTTTCTCCCTTTTCAAAAACAAATATTGGTTCAGCAATGACAGATTTTTCTGTCAAAGAAAAGGAATGGACAAGAAATCAAAGCATGCAATGACATTTTATTCGCCACTTAAAAAAGATTTGGAGGAAAAAGAACAAAGTACATGTATAAAGGCATGGATTGGCATGAACATACTTTATATACAGAGATATGAAAAATTGTTCTCTATATGTGTAATAAGAATTGTAATGCATTCCACCGCTATTGTGTATTTATAAAAAATAAAATAAAATCAATAAAAGATTAAAAAAAGATTTGGAGAATTTTTTAAATTTTGTATTTTCCTTGCCTTTGGGCAAATTCAAACTATTTTACTGTACATTTCATATTTATAAATAATTTAATAGTTAATTACAGAAATAATACTTAGGGAAAAATGAAGGTTGTATGTTTCCATAAGTAAAGAGATAAAACCATTAAAGAACATGATTTAAATGTTTATGGAAAACAGCATAGAATTGCCTGTGTTTAGAACTTCATTAGGACAAAGTGTCTAACATCTTTAAGAATAAAACGTTTCAACAGGTGAAAAATCTTTTCTGAGGAGAGTTCTTCTGCTTTTTCTTTTAAATTTGAGACAGGGTCTGGCTAAGTCTACTAGAGTTGGATCTTCAGGTGTAAATGATATAGCTATACTGCATTCCATCCTTAAAACGACCCAAAAATAATTCTTATTTCTTTTACTAGAGTCGTCATATAGTAAACTATACTTTCAGTATTTAAATTAAGGATTGGTCTTCCACTGTGCTATAAAGTACATAAAGTTTGTCTTCAACCCTGCCAGTCTTATTAATCTTTTGTATTTTCCCATCCTTTAGGTAAGACAATAGAAATTCTTTCATTCTAGGGTATAAGTGCATGATAACAGCTTTAAATATCAGCACTCCAGAATTCTTAGGAAACATTATCTGGGGTTAAAGCTCAGGCTCTGGAGTTAGTCACATTTCTGAATGTAAGTTAGATTGTTAATTGGCTATATACTTTGGGGAAATTGAGTCTGTTCCTGGCAACTTGGGTACCTTGAACAAAAATGAGGGTTCTAGGAGTATTTGCCTCAAGAGTTTATGTGAAGATTAAGTTTTTAGATATAATTACATTGAATTTTTTAAAAAGTCTTAAAGAAAGAATATTAAATATTTGGCTTACCACCAACCTCCATTCTAAAACACACACCTGACGTTGCTAACTGATGACATCACATTCTTAATGAGACCCAAGATGACCTCAGAACTTTTCTCAGTAGGATAGCCATCACCTATACATTGCCTTGACATATATAAAGCAAGCTCTGAGAAATTTCAAGAAGCTACTAGACCAATTATATCTTTAAATGCAAAAAGAGCTCCTACTCCCTAAATCGTATCCTATAAGAGAGCATCAAAAACTCTGACAGACCACCCTTTGTGAATCTCCTGGGGCCACGTGAACTTGGGTACATTCTTTCCAATGACATAAATAAAGTGCTCATTTTTTTCCCTCCCCTTGTGGTACCAGGTGCTTTACCACATCCCCATTTATTTTTTGTTTTTTAAATTTGGAACAGGGTCTTGCCAAATTGCTGAGAGTCTCAGCTAAAATGTTAAGACTGGCTACGAAATTACAATCTTCCTCCTCAGCCATCCAAGTCAATGGGATTACAGGTGTGTGCCATCATGCCCAGCAGGTTCCTAATGTAAACGCTTCCCATACTATCAGACCTCAGAACCCCAGCAAAAAATGCTCAATAACATCTGGGCATTCTCATAGGAAACTACAATTTAATCCATTGTTCTTTCTCATAGCAAGCTCCTTATCCAGCAAATACATTTGATTTAAACAAGAGATTCTTAGTGACTTTGAAAAGTTATTGTGTGTTTTATTTGTGTGTGTGTGTGTGTGTGTGAATGTGCAATATAAATTAGAATTAAAAAGTTGGGCTCTTATGAATTGGGTTTGGGACAGTCATCCTTTAAATAGCATGACTTGGCCTCAGCCTAGAAAAATAACATGCTGACTTTCCCTTCATTAAACACATGGCTAAAAATATGCAAAAGTAATCTTCAATAGCAGCTCATAGTTTGGATGATATATGGTAATATAAGAAGGCCACCAAAAAATATTTATTGAGCATATTTTCATTGTTTTTGTTTTCCCTAGTCCTGGTTATTGAACCCAGGGGTGCTTTACTACTAAGCTACATCCCTGTTTCTTTTTATTTTTTTTTTAATTTGAAACAGGGTCTTGCTAAACTGCTAAATGTGCCTGCACTGATACATGATCTGATTGACAGTGTATTAATTTCACTGAAGCCACCTTCTCTCCTTGACACTGCCCAGCACACTGGTTACAAAACAGACGATCTCCACTCTTCCTCTTTCGCTTTGATTCTCTCCCCTTCTCCAGAGTAATTCATACTGCTCCAAGGACAGTGTCCAAAGTAAGCATTGATTAAGTCATTGGGAACATAGCAGACTTCTTACCTGTACCAGTAGCAGAATTTGAAAATACAAACATGGCTCTTAAAATCATGTTTTATTTGGCCTTTTTTTTCTTTCTAATAAGGTCATTAAAGCCATTTATTCAACAAATAGGCCTTGAGGAGTGAATATGTACAAACATTTTCAAGGTATTTTGAATGAAGCAGTAGAATAGAGATGTTGTCCCTGCCTCACAGATCTGAAGCAGTGGAAACAGAACTAAGCCATGGCACGACAATTTAAATTCCACTGGGATAAAGCCTATAAAAGAGAGGTACCAGGTTCCCAGTGAGTGACCAACAGCAGAGCTGTCTGTTTGGGGAATCATGATCGGGTTCCCAGGAGAGGTGATATAAAGGCAAGTGTCGTCGTAGGGTAAGTACAGCTAGCCGGGAAGAGGCCAGCAAAGGGGCCGTCCAAGCAGAGGGAGAAGGAAGAAGAACGTCTCTAAGGATGAATAGAACTTGGCAAATCCCAGTAATGACAGGAACCCGTGTGGCTGATACCCACAAAGGAGAGAGGGCAAATGCTACAACATGGGGCTGGAGATGAGGTGGGAGCTTTGTCAGGACTTGAAGTTCTGCTGTGGAGGTTTTCTTGTTTGTTTCGGTTTTTAAGAAGAATGGGAATCTAGTAAGACAGAAGTTGCTCTGTTGTTGTTGTTCTCCTTCTTCTTCGATCATTCTGCTTACTGTGTGGAAAATGGATAAGAGGGGATGGGGCTGAGGGAAAGGAAATAAGCAATCTAATTATAAGGCTGCTCCACGTTCTAGAGGGGAGCGGATGCAGTGGTGCTTTGTTTCTTTGATTAAAATCTTGCATCTGTAATTTTTTAAGGGAAAAGAAATGGCCAACTTCAGGCTACAAAAGCCTCAGTATACTGTTTATCAATCCCAAAGAAAGAACTTTGAGGACCCAACAGAAAAGGCTTGGGTATTTTATTAGTCACACACTCCCTGATGGCAGCAGGGGGACAACACGGAGGGCCACAGCATGCCTTCAAGCAGGGGGAAGGCCAGGATAGGTGGTTCCCCTCCGCCATTTCCCTGATATCACAGTCTTTGGAGTCCTTCTTATCCCATCAGGAAGAACAAGACTCCCTAGGTGCTGACTTGTCTTTATCCCAACAGGAATAACTAAAAGTTTAAAATACAGTCTTATTATAAGAATTAATAATAAAAGGATGGAAAGAAATACTTCAACACCTGAGGACTAATTTTTTTGTTTTGACTGTTTTAAGGTTCATGTAGCATTCAGTGAATCCCTATATTCGTTGTTGTTTTCTGAATACTTTATTAAGAGAAGATATTCACGTGACCCACAAAAAATCACCTTGAGTACCTGGTAAAAGAAATCACATAAAGTGCTGTCTGTATGACTCAATCTTGGTTTACATGCTCCATAATGGAGGTACCTTGTGGGTCAAGTGCTTTCAGTCATCGTATTTAACATAATAATTTAAATCATTTTGTGGATTCAATCTGTTTTCTGCAACTTATAGATAAGAAGACCAAGTCTTCCTTAAGTGACTTGCTCAAAGTCATACCACTGGCAATGGCAAATCCTTTAATTAAACCCAGTCCTGCCTCCTCCAAAACTATTGGTCTTTAATTCAAAATGTCGTACTGACTGTGTTAGTCAGATTTCTGTTGCTATAACAAAATACCTGAGATAATTAACTAAAGAGAAAAGGTTTATTTTGCCTTATGGTTTGGGAGGTTCTAGACCATGATTGATTGGCCTGTTGTTTTGGGCCTGTGGTGAGGCAGTAGACTATAGTGGAAAAGCATGGTGGAGCAAAGCCAGTCACCTCATTGCCAGGGAGCAAAAGAGAAAAAGGAGGGAGCTTGAGTACCACAGCTTCTCTTCAAGGGCCTGCTTCCAATCACTTAAAGACCTCCCTCTGGGCTCTACTTCTTAAAGATTCCACCATCTCTCAATAGCATCTCCTGAGGGAAAAATCTTCTAACACATGGCCTTTGGGGCATATTCAAGATCAAAACTACAGCATTGACATACATCATATCCAACACAGCTCTGCCAGAACAAGTCATATTCTAAATGTATAATATGCATCATGCCAAGGAAAAATAAGTATAAAATAGTAGCATATATACTTTTTCAACTTTGTCAGAGTTGATTGACACACAGGTACTTGCATTTCTTCCAGAAATCAGAACTCATACAATAATACAGTACTTTTGGGAATGGGGACACTACAAAGACAAGGAAACACAATTAATAGCAACCAGACTTTGGAAGCTGAGGTGGAAGGCTAGGAGTTACTGATTTAGTAAACTAGAAAAGCTGAACTGCAAACTCAGGACAGCACTGGGCATGCCAGAGAGCAACCTGGTTTACCCCGACAAAAACACCAAAGCTCAGGAATTGGTACCACTCAGGGCTCTGGGAAGAAGGATGAAATGTGGCTGAACATAGGAAGATGTTTTGTCTATTCAGCAGCAAAGCAGCTGTCCCTCTCCTAACCTAGAAAAAGATAGGAAGGTTATTCCCTAGAAAATATAAAACATCAGCCTCAGATACAAACTAAAGTGGTGGTTCTATAATGAAAAGGGTGCGATTAGGTGAAAGTTTACCTGCCGTATTAGTTCCCTAATGTTGCTATAAACACATTTTCCCAAGTTTAGTGGTTGAAAACCATACAATTAAATATGTTACAGTTCTGGAGGTCAGACATCTAAAATGAGCTGGCAGGGCTGGGGGCTCACCTCTCACCTTTGCCAGCTTCTAACGCTGCTCTTGTCCCTAGAAGTGTGGCCCACATCACTCCAACCTCTGCTTCTGCCTTGACCTCCTTCATTCTGACTCTTTGGCTTCCTTCTTTGTTTTTCAACAACCCTTATCCTTGCCCTGGGCCCACCCAAATAATCTAAAAGAATCTTCCCATCTCAAGATATTTAACTTAATCACATCCATAAGCTTTTGTTTGCCATGGAAGGGCACATTTTCACAGGTTTGGGAGTTTAGCATGAGGACGCATAAAGGAGACATCATTCTGTCCGTGATGTATGCAGAATGTGCAGCCCTGATTCTTCTCAGCTCACAGAATGCTGGCAGCCAGGTCTATTTCCTCCAAGCAGGGAACTGGAAGATTTCCTAAAGCTATTGACAAAAAGGTTCCCCAAGGAATGGTCCAGCCAGATATTGAGTCCCCGTTTCAGATACACACAGCTGCCAGACAGCTTTTCAGTGCCCCTCTCTTAAATACAAGCAGGTTGTCAAGAACCACTAGACATAGGACACGGGATTAAAGAACCAAACAGGATAAGAGTAAATTGAATGAAAAAGACTACGTAGGATTTTACACATGTAAATACAGATATATCATGAGTACTCTCACAAATATTTAATAGCCATGACGTAAACACAGAGCTCTATTTTTTAAAAAGAGAGTAAGAATAAGCCCTTAGAAATTATATTTAACAATAGAATAGTAAATTCCACAAAAGAATCAATATTGATCAAAACAATTAATAGAAGATTTAAAAAATAAAGTTAAATAAATATCATAAAAAGCAGAGCAAATGAATGGAAATAGAAAATAGAATAAAGATATGAGAAAACCCAGATAGTCAGCTCAAGAGTCACTTAAACACCTGCCTAATAGGAGCTATAGGAAAAAGAATATAGAAAACAGAGGGAATGAAATTATCAACAAGTAGATCATTAAAATTCCCCCAGTTGAAGGGCATAAGTTTCTAGATTGTAAGAGCCCATTCAGTGATGAGGACGTGAAAATGAACCACATCAATGCATATTATGAAATCCTAGAACACTGTGGACGATGAAAAGGTCCTAATGGCATCCAGAAGGGAATAAAATAGGTCACATATACATGGGCCAGGAATCAGAATGACTTTAGGTTTCTCAACAACACTGGGAATAGAAATCAAAGGGACAATGTTTTCAGCACTCTGAGGGGAAATGATTTCCACCCTAAAATTATATACTAATATTAACTGTTAAGTGTGATGATGTGATAAAAACATTTCCAGACTTCAAGGTCTCAACATATGTCCCTCACACCTACCCATTGTCAGGATCCTTCTGGAGAAGGTGCTCTACTGAAAGAGCTGGCAGACTAAGGATCCCAGAAACAGGAGACACCACTCAAGGGAGATGAAGGCAGTCTCCCTGGTGACAGTGAGGGAATGTCCCAGAATGACAGCAGTATACCAAACATAGGCAACCAGGCCAGAAAGGGGGAGACTTCAAGATAGAAACCTTCAAGAAGAAGGGATAAAACTAGTTGCATATCTCAAGTGATTGAATATTTTGGAAGGATATTTAGGAAACTGGAGGAAAATTTGGGAATTGACTGGTGACATGTAAATGAAGGACTAAGAAAACAACAAAAAATATGATACAACTATAAACTCCAGAGAAAACAAAAAGTTGGGCAAGAAAGGAAAAGTAATTGTAATACATTATGAGACTCAGTTACATAGCGTCCACATAGTCACAACAGTGTCAATATGAAATACTGACCTGGGGATCAAACTTAGAGCAATTTTGAGAAGATGGGGAAGTCAAAGGTTTGCATGTGTGTGGTAGCAGTGGTGGTGATCGCAGGGTCCAGTCAAATCTATAAAAGGGGGTCAAATTTCTTCATAGTAATGAATCAAGAATGCCTAGACATAAGATAAACAGCCTATATGCATGATATTTGGAGATGCAGAGATAAATATCTAAAGAAATAGCTATGAGGGTTGAATGCTCTTGAGTCTAGGGATCAAGAAAAGTGAAAGTAAGGGGCTAGGATTGTGGCTCAGCAGTAGAGCACTCGCCTAGTAGGGGCGGGACCTGGCTTCCATCCTCAGCACCACATAAAAATAAAGGCATTGTGTTGTGTCCATCTACACCTAAAAAATAAATAAATATATAAAAAAAGAAAAGTGAAAGTAAAGAAAAGGACAAGAAGATTGCTATTTTTCCAAAAAAAAAGTCGTATAGAACCATTTTTATTTCTTAAACCACACGTATATGCAAAATTTTGAAAACTAAAATCAAAATTTGAAAATATTCCTTTTCTATCATAATGTCAGATGTCCATAATTAGAGGACAAATCTCATGCTCTCTGCTGAGGATAGACCTCTTACTGAGTTATACTATCTAGCAAGCATCTATTACCTTATTTCTTAGGTTTTACTTTTCTTTGCATTAAAATACATGGAAATAAAGGTGTGAGCAAGATGGAATCGCTGAATTTAGAAAGCAATTGCTACTGGCTCAGAATAATTGTAGATCTGCTCTTTATAATGCCATCTAAACCCTGGGAAAGCATGTTGTGTTCTGGCTTTCATCTTCACTCAAAACATTCAATCAAATCACTACATAAGAATCTAGCTGAATATTATGCATATATGTAATAGTTTTGTTTTTCTGGATTCCCAGGTGTCATCCCAGTCAGTGCTCTTAATAAATATGAACTTATTTTTCCCACTTTTAATATGTACCACAATCCCCCCTTCCAAATTTCAGGTGGATACTAAGATGTTGTTCCTACCCTTTATTTCTATATTTTGATTGACACTAAGTCTCTGACGAAACTATTTCAATTAAGAAAGTAATTGGAGGATTTTGTTTACGAATTATTGCAGAAGAGGGGGTTTGCAAAGATCTAGTGAACTAAAAGAAGATCCCAAAACCTGAAGAAGACATTAAGAGTGGAGTACCTGTGGCCCAGAGTCCCAGTGGACAGGGAGACAGGCAACTTTGAAAACTCCCCAAACTATCTGCTACACAGCTTCTCCCACTCTGAGAATGGCAGACATTGTATTGCTGCTTGGTAGTTTAGGGAAGATGGAAACGAAGGTATCCACCCTAGATAGAACCGTGGTATTCAAGCCAGCGTTCAAAAAAGGTTATGGAAAAAGTCTTTGTAGAAAAAGGATGGCAGTAATTCCTACCTAATGGGCCACTTGTAACTTCTACCAAGACTGGAAATGATCCATTTGGACTATATCCCTGGTAGCTCTGCACATTCCTTTCCCTTTCTTCTTGGACCTTTCCACATGTCTCTGCCACATCCTCTTCTCTAATTTCTTCTTGGGTGCTGTCACGCTCTGTTCCCCAATACTTTTTCCTAGGTCTGTGTCTTCTTCAACCTCTGTCGCTTGCATCTGGCTTTCTGGATGGTCAAAGCAAAGCTTTGAGGAGCTTTTAAGTAAGATAGTCCTAGAGCTGTGTTTTAATCAAACTACTCCAGTCTTAGCTTTTTAATTTCTCTTTCTGAATGTATTTTTAAAGGGTTGTTATGAAGATTAAAGCAATGGAAGCATGTGAGCGCAGCTTTCTCTTCAATCCTTTTTGGAGCAAAGCAGACTACTTATATACATATATTATATATATCTCGCTATCTCCCACATATGCACTTATCTCCCTACATATCCAGATGTGGCATCTCTATACATAATACACATCCAGAAGCACAAAGCAATATGTCAGGCTACAGGGTGCACAGAAGACACTCAGTAAACTTGGATGCCTTTCCCTTGTGCCCTCTAGTCCTGTGTTGTGTGCCCTCACCCAGCTCTGGTGGAAATACCTCATTGTTCCCCAAGTCTTTCTTTTACTTTTCACTCACTACCTCATTCTTACCCCTAGTTTCCTCTTCATTTCTCCCTTTTGTTCCCCTACCTTTCTTACTTTCTTTTTATTTTTTATTTTTTTTTAATTTTTATTATTGGTTGTTCAAAACATTACATAGTTCTTGACATATTATATTTCATACATTTGAATCTGTATACGGGGTAAAAATGGGAGTTCATAACCCACTTTTTTTTATTTTTTAATATTAGGAAATTTCTTAACTCAGGCAGTGGCCCATAAGTAGTCTTAGAAAGCCTTGCTTCTCAAAGTGTGGTCCGGACAGACAGCAGCACCGATGGGGAATTTGTTAGAGATGCAGAATCTCAGGCTCTGCCCCGGCCTTCTGAGTCAGAATATGCACTCTACAAATTCCCTGGGTGAGTTAGGGACGTATAAATATTTTTGAAGGAGTCCTCAAATACATACCCAGGTTTCTGTCAAGTGAGATCAAATCCAGAAAGACAGTAGTGGAGACTAGTGGGGTAATTTACTAACCCTAAACCTGGAGGATATTCTGAGTAACCTGGCAGAAATAGAAACTGACTCTAGTGTTCCCAAATAGAAAATAATTTCTATTCAAATCATATACTATGACTATTATAATTTAATGTAAGATAAAGCCAAAGGCTACTCTGATGACTTAAAAAGAAATCCCTACAGTAAGGATATTAAAATATCTGTATTGATATTGAAATTAACCATTCAGATTTTCCACTTGAAGTCATGAATGATTTCCTCTCAGATGCAAAAGTTTGTTTTCTGTTGTAATAATATGCCTGAAATCTGGCTTTTTAAATGAAAAAAAAAAAAAAAAGAAAATGCCACTGTGTGAGATTATTAAATGTTAATTACAATGTTTTTGCAAAGCAAAAATTTAACCTGGAAGCATAAATTACATCAAAAGCATTTGTCATAGTTCTAAGATTCTTCAACAAGAATTTGAAACATCTGAATTCTTAAATGTGAAAAATGACATTATCTGTAGGGAAAAAAAATAGACAAATCATAGGAGGTGCTCTCAATCTTTGTATGGAACCCAGGGAAGAAGAAAAACAGAGGGTTTGCATCACAATCTTGATTTTTTTTTAAAGAACAAACAAAAGCCCAAAGCTATATTAAAATCTGCTAAAGGTGTTTGGACAAAGGACAAAGTGTAGCCCCAGGAGAAAAAGGGACCTGTGCCAATTCACAAAAGAATCACAAGCACAAGGTATTCTCTACTTATTTCTAGCCATATATGGGGAGTCCTATAAAAATGCAAAAGGATTGTAATAAACAACAAATTACCCATAAAACTATTTTTTAAAAAAATATGTCTTTACAGAGGTGGTGTTGGGACCATAGGGTGACATTCTTAATTGTGATGGGACTCTCTGGGTTCTATTTTATGAGATACTTTGTACTGACTTGAAGGTAAAATAATCAGGATCCCAGGGGGCAGTTTACACAGCAAGTTTCCAGGTACACTCAAAGCACTAGCTCTGTTTAAGACCCCATATGAATGGACCTCCTGCAATGACCGCAGCCGGCTCCCCCCTGCTGAAGCTCAGACCAATTTCATGCACTGTCAATAACAGCTATTTGTTAAAAAAAAAAAAAAAAGCCATAGACATATAGGAAATAAAAGGGGGAAGCCCTTATTTCTTTTCATCAAATTCTGAAGTTTTAAAAAATGCTTTAAGTATTTATTGGAAGTGAAGTTATAAAGTGCCAACTTTAAGAAATCGACCATTTCTTAGTTTGGATTCATTTATGAGAAGCACACACTAGAGGAAAAAAGAATCAACATGAGAATAAAGTGAGGAAAATAGCTACTCTTCTTGTCAATCCCAAGTTGATGAAGAAAGCATTCATTTCAGAATGGGAATCATCTCACAAGAGGAAGTTAGAAAGGACAGAAGGAACTCTCAGTCCCACTGATACAACCATCACTGGCCAGACCTTTGTCTGATCCATCCCATTTCCCCAACTTACCTTCTGCTGATAATCATCAAGGGATCCATTCATGTAAGTTCCAAAGACTCAACTTTTTCCTTACTGATTTGTGCATTGGTCTAGATCTAGATACAGACCAATTTTGAAAAACCAAGGCACAGAGTTAAGAAAATATCTAATGTGCTCAAGAACAAGAAACCTCAGAGGCCATGTTAAACACATGCTGTTTTGCCATTCTGGAAATAGAACCAACTCCTGAAAGTTCTATTGAATGACTTCTCACCCCCATCTTGACTCCAAACTGCACTGCCTCATTTATAATCCAGTCAGACATGGTAGAAGGCTATAGCCTGGTTCTTAATTTCATTTTCATTGTAGAACCTTGAGGTTGCAGCAGTAACAATTCAATTGAAGAAAAATTATTCTCATTTCTTAAAGTCATTTCCTACACTAATGTCTTTATAGAGGTTTACGGGTTCTTAAATCCAAAGAATTTTAATTATATCATTCCATACAGAATATCTGGCAGAAGTACCCCGTCAAATACCATAATGTCAGAAGAAATTGGCTTTATAATTTTTGAGAATATTCTGTAATTGATCCCCAAAGACATAGTCATTGTGTGCATGTGCTCAGTATTGAGAGTGATCAGGACTAGAATGATTTCATGAGAACTTCTTTGTATTTCAGCAGAGCATTTTCAATGATATCCCAACATGCTCCATTACATTTCGCAGTTGTTTCAGTGTCAAAACATTACTTTCGAATTATTTCTTTTTCTCCCTTTTAAAAGACAGTAGCTAGCATATGAGATGCTTGTGAAGGTTATGACTACTCTTAGGACTTTTGCCTCTTGAAATATTAGTATAAACTTAACAAGTGCTTAAAAATATTAAATCTTGCTGATCTCCCAGGATGTTTCTTTTATGGGCTGGCATAATAGGACAACTTATAATTAGCATCATATTTTACCTATTATGAAACATTTAAATATATTAATATTTGGTGAATAAATGAATGGTTACTAGGAACCAGAAAATATAGTTTTAAAAACTTAGGTTTTGGAAAAAAAAATGGACCTGGATTCAAGTCCCCCTCCCCTTAATTTGCTGCATGAGTGAGGCCAGGTTTCCTCGTCTGTGAAATGGGGAGCATATGGTCTACCTCCCAGAGTTACTGTAATGATTAAGCCAGGTCACTCATGTCAAATGCTTAGCACAGAGCCTGACTGTAAGAAATGCTTAGTAAGCTGCAGCTCTTATTACATGATATGATCCTCCAGAGGTAAGTTATTAAACCCTTTTACTCAAGAGGGAACTAAAGCTCTGAAATGACAAGATGTGCCCCAGGTCACATGAATGTTAGGGATCTGACACTAAAACACCTCGTGAGAGATGACTCCAACTCTTATGGCTTTTCCTTTAAGTTAGCCTCCCTCAGGGCTTCCACTGTGAGTTCATTGTGAGCTCAGCTTCTTCTGTTCTAAAGGGTGACATGGTGAGGGTATGATGGCTCTCTCCTGCTCCCATGGTTCTGTGCAGACCTGGTGGAGCTGCGGTCCCAATCTATATGGGTCTTCCTACCCTTTCATATCGCCATCTGTAAACATGCAAGATGCTTCTCTTATTCTTGCCATTATTTGTTCATAATCTGACTCCAATGAGGTTCGTTCAGGAATGTCTGTAGGCAAATGGCATGGTGATTCTAGCAATTTGAAATCTCCATATCAATATTTATTTTTAGCCACTGGCAAAAATGACAAAAAAATATATTACCCTTGACAGAGCACATCCATTTATCTATAATTTCAGGTGTTATTTTGTCTGTAAATAACCCTGTTGTTTGTTTTTGTGATAAGAGTACTTATCATCTTTATTTGAATTTGTTTTATCAAGCAAAATTTGGGACTTCTGAATTGTTAATGCCAGGAAGATCTCTACATCATTCCCTCATTCAGGTCCAAGGGCTAACAAAGGTGAAGAATGTGTCCTAAAATGGGCATGGTCAACCAGTACCATTTGAAAATGCATATTTCATTTGACAGCCCTTGTAATCACATTCTCCTCAGAATATATTGCAGTGTGAAAATGCTCCCATATGTTAGAAGTGGGTCTCTCCATTTTGCTGAGGGATGGGAGAATAGAAATAAACCCTAGGTTCCAAGGGATGTTGAAAATATATATTAAGCAGACACAGATGCATGTTCAGAATGGTATATTCTTAAAGTTGATTTTATATAGTTCCCTAGTAGTGTTTACTGCGAAAGCTGAAGAGGTGATTTTGACACAAAATATCATATTAATAAGAATTAAATCACTATTTAATATCTTTGTGTATTGAACGCAGATAAATTTAAACTCTTCTTCAGTGGAGAAACACTCTATTTTTAAATCTCTCCATGGATTCCCAAAACACAGACCAGATGGAAAAAGGATTGCAACGTCTTCCAATTCCAGAGCCCTTTTCCTGAAACTTATTTCTCCTTGTCTTGAACTTTGAGCAAGGAAGGAAAAAGGTTTTTTGCTTGCCCATTTTCATAGGAATAAATGGATGTTGTTCCACTGAGAACTAGTCTTTGAAGTCCTAGTCAGAAAAAAAGAAGCCAAGCTGCCAGCCAAGCCCTCGCATGCATCCAGAAGGCCTGTGTCCCTTCTCCTCTAGAAACCTGCAGAGGCCCTGAGGGCTTCACTCAGCTACTCCTCTGTCTGAAGAAGGAGCTACCCTACCAGGCCTCAGGGACAGGAACAGAATGGGCAGAATGTGATGGCTGCCACAGGTGGTTCTGCACAGGTACCTTATCACATTGTACTAGAACAAGTTTGGAGAAGTAAAGGCCAGATAGTAATTTATATACGTGAAATAAACATTTTGCTTGTCATGCTAAAGAAAATTACAAAAGAAATATTTTTCACTCTTAAAATTTATGTGATTTTTTAAAAAATTCTCAGGAAAGCTGAAAACAATCTTTTAATTCTATAAATTTCTTCCTTTGAGCTTTCATGATTATGAAGAATTAAGACAAGCCAAGATTACAAGATGAGAGAAATATTTGAATTAAGTGATGACTTTTAAAAATTGTTTAAATGGTGATAAAATAATATAAAACATTTGCCACTGTAACTACTTGTAAGTATGCAAAGTAGCATTATGTAAATTCACATGATTGTGCAACTATCCCCACTGTCTTCAAAAATTTTTCATCACCCCAAACTGAACTCTGCACCATCAAACAATAAGTTCCCCTTCCACTCTCCCCTCAGCCCTTAGGAACTGTGATTCTGTTTTCTAACTGAATCTGACTCTTCTGGGTACCTCACACAAGTGTATCAGAATTCCATTTAAAAAGCTGAATAATGAATAATATCCCATTGTTTGTATACAACACGTTTTAATACATCTGTTTAGTTTCAGCATTTCCCCATTTTCCTCCTCCTCCTTTATTTGCTTTTATTTGACCCCATATTTATGACACCCTTTTCCTCACATGTAGTTCTCACCTTCTCCTCCCTCATTTCTTCTTCTTTTCCTTCTCCCTTATATACTCATGATTTTTCTCTATATAACTTAATGTTATAATTATTAAAAATCAAGAAACTACTCTCTTAAGTGTATTTTTAAATAAGATAAAGTTATCTCTCCCTAATTTTTCTATCCATTTTACATGCTTATCATGGCCATCATATCATAAAATTCTTAGAAGAAAATAAAAGTATAGTTCAGGCTCTGCATTAACCGCTGACTTTGAGTACTAATTTCTCTTTTGGTTTCATATTTGTGATACGTAAAATCAGTTGAACTAAGTGATCTTTGAAGCTCTTAACATTCAGTAATTTACAAATGTCAATCACTTGGATGAACTATTTAGGAAAAACAGTATTGATTCATTTAATAAAATTTAATTGCCTACCATGAGCAAGGACAAAAACAGTATTTGGAGCTTAACACTGAAACTGTAAAAGAAGTTTGGTACGTTATGATATATTTTAGATTTGTTTTCTTTATTGTTATGTTTTTTCTTCATATTTGAGTTTGTAGCTAGGATTGTTTTCTAAAAATATTCTTTCAAACCTTCTGTGCTTCATCCTACTATCAAAGCAATCAATTAAAATTAATCTACTACTTAATTTTAGTTTATAAAGTTTTCAGGGAAAAAATGGTGAAAACACTAAAACTTTAATCCTTATTTGAGAATGAACCTCCTTATAATAAAAGTCAGTCTTGTTAAATAAACAGAACTTCATAATCGGTAGCACTGGTATGTGTCTTACCCATACTCTACTTATAAAAATAAATATACATGCACGCACAAATTTTTATCTGCAACTTCATTCCTCTGCAGTCAACTAAAGTCTAACACAGTCATCCCAAGACCTTTTAAAATGCTCCATTTCCAACATTTTCAGACTTTCTCTTCACTTTACGTTACTCTCTCTCTCTAAATGGCAATATCCCTCCTTATGAATTTTATAACAGTGAGAAAAGATTTAATGCCAATTGCTTAAACAGGTCATTACACCAACACCTTCAGACTATCACAGAGGTTAAAAGTCTAGGTGTCATCCTGTGACCTTTTGTTTGTTTACTGCCAGCCACAGTGAGCAAGGAGTCTGATCATTGAATACAAGGAATGCAGATTCTAACTGAATACAGACATTTACTGCTTTAAATCCTGACTTTTCAATATTTTGCCAGATTTGCCCACAGACTTCATTAAAACGCAACTCAGGTGTGAAACTTACCTTGCTTAAATGTTGATTAAAATTTCAAGTCAAGTTAATTATTTAACATAACAGTCATGCCAGTACTTGAAATAGAGTTCCCAGCTTAAATTAAAAAAGTGAATTATAATATGACTACTTATGAACCTTTTTAATTAGAAGTTTTGGATCCTGTTTGTTTATTTTGTCAAAAACCCAACCATCTCTCTAAGGCCATATCAACTCAATTCCAAAGATGGTACATTGCTGCCTTATATGCTTCATGCAGTGTGAGAAATACAGCCTGAGCAGTTACTTAGCAAAAACACTAACCTAGTCAACAAGATACTTGCTTTGGACTGATAGGTTAGAATTGATACATCTGCGCATTCTCACCTGTTTCTTTTAGAGTCAAATATACCCTTCTGAGGATGGTTGGATGTGTTTCATAATATAGTATATATATATATATTTTTTTTTCTACATTATGATATATATATATATATATATATATATATATATATATATATATATATCCCATTCTACTCACAGTCAAAGCCAAGTTATATGTACATACAGACACACACACACACATATATATTACATAGAATTTATTTGATGATTTAATAGCATCCTGTTTTGAACAACCAAACCACAAAATGAGTTCAAGGGCCAGCTACCAGTCAGTTCCTTTATACTTGCTTAGCTGAGGGTTTGTGCCAACATAAGAGGCAGTGAGCAGGGATTGAAGTACAGGCTCTGGAGTAAGGGCTTTTGGATTAGGAGGTTGGTCCAAGACCCCAGCTCTGAGGTCCTGGGACTTTTTGAAGAAATGAGCAAATATATGAAAAGTGCTTAAAATAGTGTCTGGCTTATAACAAACAATCCATAAACTTGATTTGTTTATGAGTAAAGTATGAACACTGTGGTATGGCTAGGACAGAAACCCATTTTTCTGTTCTCAAAGCTTGGACAACATGAGTTCTTTCATTCCTTCTGACATTGTCTCTCCATATCACAGAATCTTAATTTTTTTAAAAAAATATTTTTATTTGTAGATGGATGCAATATCTTTATTTGTTTGTTTGTTTGTTTATTTATTTATTTTTTGTGGTGCTGAGGATTGAACCCAGTGCCTCACACATGTTAGGTAAGTGCTCTATCACTGAGCCACAACCCCAGTCAGAATCTTAATTTTGAAAGGAATTTTATAGGTCCTCTACTGGAAGTTGCTGTCTACAGTGTCTGGGACATGCTCAGTACATAGCCCTTCACAACAAGAATAGCAAAAGATGTTTAAAATTGTGCTAATGCCAGCTCTTGAGCCCACCTGTGGCAGCACACTGGTGTATGCTGCATATGTGCCCAGATGTTGGCCCTTCATCCCCTGGGTCAACCTCCTACTTTACCTTAATGTGCTATATACTGTCTAATTTTTTTATTAATATGCCTTACTATAAAAAATGTGAGAAAACCCTGCTTCTTGTTATGACAGTTGAATTGACTTTAGAAGGCTCCAACAAAGACAGTATGATCTATATGCTAAGTTAAATTTCACTACTTTTGGTGGTATCTGTTGACTCACTGGGGTATTTATACCCCAATAGTAGATGCCAGCACCAGGAAACCCACATCTCAGAGGCTTTTCATTACTAGCTCCTCATTTTTCTATCTCAATCAATATCAAAGACTGTAAGAATTAGCATAATGAACATGAGAAATTTTCACCAGTGCAATCAATGGCATTCAAGACCTTCAGATGGCCTAAAATATCTTAGGAATACTGCCTGGTCTTACATAAACTAGACAGAAGAATCTGGCAAGGCCTGTAGCCCATACTCTTAAACCCAGCGCCCAAAGGCTTATACTGCAGGTTCAGTGTCCATTTGTGGACAGAGGAATTCCTGGTTACTGACTGACTACACAGAATACTGCCTGTGGAGTGCTGTTTTGTCTCAGCAAAACTTTTAGGCAAGATGTAATTAGATTACTTAAAAAACAGAGTTCAGCACATCATATGAACAATTTTATGCTTGTTTATTAATAGATCATTTGGTCAATATCTATCTAAAAGGATTTCATCTAAGACTTGATTAATTTTAACATGATAATGAGTTGTGGAGGAATAACTTACCCTATCTTTAACTTTTTGGTGGCTGCTACCTCCCAAAAGGTTGTGAATGAACAAATAAGCTTAAGTTGATATGAAACATCTCCCATTCCACTCACAGTCAAAGCCAAAGATTTTACCATAGTGGGCATAACATTATTTCAATGCCTTTTCCTTCCTCTTCCCCTGATTGTTCAACGAAGTTCCTGATGCTCACTTAATCTAACTCAGTCACTCTGGTCTCATTTGTCCCTCCAATACAGGAGTTTTTTAAAGTGTGATCTCTGCATCAGCACAACTATGAACTTACTGGAAATGAAAAATTAGCTTCCTCTCCTTCTCCAACCCTGGATTTCTGAATAGAAAGTCGGTATGAAACCTGGGAACTATGTTTCAGTAAATTCTGCAGGGATTCTCCAGGTAATGCTTAAGTTATTATATAGGAGTCCCCTCTTACCTACTGATATGGTTTGGATATGAGGTATTCGCCAGAAAGCTCCTATGTTAATGTAAGAATGTTTGGAGGTGAAATGATTGGATAATGAGAGCCACAACCTAAATAATCCATCCTTATTTGAATAACTAGGTAATATCTCTAGGCAGATGGGGCATGGCTAAAGGAGGTGGGTCACTGGGGACATGCTTTGGAAGGGTTTTTATTCTCTGAGGCCCCTTCTCCTATCTCTCTCTGATTCCTAGTTGAGAAGAGCACTCTTCACCCTTCTACCATGATGCTTGCTTCACATCAAGACCAGAGCAATGGAGTTGGCTGACCATAGATTGAACCTCTGAAAACATGGGCCAAAAAATTTTTTTCCTCCACCAAGTTGTTCTTGTCGGGTGTATTTGTCTCAGTGATGCAAAACTGACCCATACAGAAATTGGTAACAGGAATGGGGTCTAACCTGACTAACTTGACTATGTGGTTCAGAAACCTGTGAAAATTGTTTACAGGATACATTTGGGATAGTATGGAGATGTAAAGCTTTAGAGTATAATGAGAGCTTCATAAGCAATCCTGATGGGAACTCAGAGGACCAGAATACCTGTAGGAATGTGGACTGTGCTTATGAGATTTCAGAGGGAAATGAAAACTTTATTGGGAAGTGAACTAGAGGCCACCCATGTTAGATGCTGTGGATGCCATATATGGAGTTCTAGGACCAACTGGGTCTCTGTCCTACTTTGGCTCCAATCCTTATTCCAATGCCCCTCCCTGTTCCTTCCTTTTGGAATGGGAATGTTTACTCTGTGCCAATGTATATATTGGATATGTGTAATTTGCTTTAGATTTTTACAGGGGCAAAATACTTGTCTACATTTTATCATGTCCTGAGACTTTGTGAGAAGCTGAATTTAAAGGTGATGGACTAATTCAACTGGCAGAGGAAATCTCAAAGCAGAACAGCATTCAAGCAGTGGCATGGATATTGCTGGAAGCTTTTAGCCAGGTTTACTGTGAGAATCAGGAGCAGAAATCAGAACTTAAGGATTTAAAAAATTTGGAGTTTGGCCAGAAAAGTGAGTGTAGAACTGAGGCCCAAGGAAGACTGGTCATTGAAGAAATTATAGCAACTAACGGGATGCTAAGTATTTTATACAGAGAAAATAGGAAAAATGGCTTGAAGGAATCCCAGGAATTTACAAGACCACACCCACTGTAGGCTCAAGAGTCTAGAACCAAAAATTCCTTGAGAAGAGATCACAGGGCTGCCCTTCTTGCATATAGAGGGCCTAGGAAGTCCTTTCACCATGATCAGCCACTCAGGCACTTCCAGGCCACTGAGGCCATGATTCCAGAGGGCTCAGCTATTGCATGAGCTGGCAGCAAACTTGGTATCATTCACATGGTGCTGGTTCTGTAGAAATTCAGGATGTTGGAGTTAAGAGGACATTAAGGTTTCCATGAGATTTCAAAGGAAGCCCATGAGACCAGATAAAGAGTAGCAGGGTTGGAGTCCCTGCAGATTACCCCTGAGAGGGTGATGCATGAAGCTGTAAATGTGGAGCTGAAGGGGAATAGAGAATCCAGGAATCAAGAGATGCTAGTAACATAGACACTCTTCCAAGACAAGCAGCAGTTTTTGTCAACAGTAGGTTGAGGAAAGAGTCAGGCTAAAAAAGAACCCATGTGTACTGCAACCAGCAAGGCAAAAGGGGCAGGGCCATCCAAGCCCTTTGGAAATAATATCTCACAGCCAAGTGTCCTAGATGCTGTATATGGTGTTCTAGGACCAACTGGATCTCAGTCCCACTTTGGCTCCAACCCTTATTTCAATGCCCCTCCCTATGCCTTCCTTTTGGAATGGGAATGTTTACTCTATGCCAATGTGTGTAATTTGCTTTAGATTTTTACAGGGGCTCACAGCCAAGAGTTTGCTTTGAGTCTCAGAATAGACTTTAGACTTAGACTTTTGGGAAATGATATAACTGTTAAGGCTGTGAGACTCTCGGAGATGAACAAAATGCATTTTTGTATTTTGAGATGGACATGAACTTTTAGGAGCCAGAGGTAGAATGTTATGGTTTGGATATGAAGTGTCCTCCAATGATAGTACTACGAGAGTTCTAACCTAATGAATCCATCCTAGTGTGAATAGACTGACTAAGGTGGTAACTAGTATATAGGTGGGGTGTGGCTAGAGGAGATGAGTCACTGGGGGAGTTACTTGGAAGGGTCCTTCTTCCTAGTGACCCCTTCCTCTCTCTCTTTCTGCTTCCTGACTGTCATGAATGTAGAAGCACTCTTCTACCACAACCTTCTGCCATTATGTGTTAATTCACTTGAGCCTACAGCAATGGAGTTGGCCACTATGGACTGAGATGCCTAAAACAGTGAGCACCCCCAAAACTTGTCCTCCTCTAAGTTGCTCTTATCAGGTAGTTTGATCAAAGCAATGCAAGGCTGACTAAAGCATCTATGATTTAACTTTCCAATTTGTCACCATAGCTGACCTCCATCCAAAAATATTAAATGGAAAATTTTAGAAATAAACAATTCAGAATTTCTAAATAACATTGATTACAGTATATTTTTATTATTCTATTTTACTATTGATTACTGTTGTTAATCTCTTACTATGTCTAATTTATAAATTAAATTTATCATAGGTATGTTTATATTGCCATTCTTTGGTATCTGTTGGAAATCAGTTCCAGGACCCCTGGTGGATACCAAAATCCACAGATGCTCAATGCCCTTATATTATTAAGTGGGGTTGTATTTACACATAATGTAGGCACATCCTCCTGTATGATTTAAATAATTTATAGATTACATATAATACCTAATAAAATATAAATGTTATGTAAATAGATATTATATGATATCCTTTAGGGAATAATGACAAGGAAAAGGTTGTACATGTTCAGTACAGATGTAAACCCCTCAATCCCCACCCCCAATGTTTTCAATCCAAGGTTGATTGAATCCTCAGATACAGAAATTATGGGTAAGATGGATTGACTGTATAGGAACAAGCACAGATATTTAGGGTTCTTTACTATCAGCAGTTTTAGGCATCCACTGGGGTCTTGGAATGCATTTCCTGCAGAAGAGGGTGGACAGCTGTGGTAAAAATGCACTAACACAAGCGAATCAAGAACAAAGTTGAAACAAATATATGCTGAGACTGACTTCTAAATCTCATTCTGTGCACTTATCTTTACTGGATTGGACTGCTCTTTCCCCAGATTTGGTCAACTCTCACCCTCAATTTCTATTGCTCTTCTTTGTCTTTACTCAAGTTTCTTCTTCTTAATGAGGTGTTCCCTGAACATGCAGTTTAGATGGGACCCCAACTATGACACTCTCCATTCTTCCTACTTTATTTTTCTCCATATTCACCATCTCCTTTATTACCATTTACACTGCATATATTTCTTATTTATTGTCTGCCATCTGACTGTCAGAAAGAAGCTCCACATGGACAGGGAGTTTTGACGACTTTGCTCACTAGAACCTAGAATAGTGCCTGATAAATGGCAAACACTCAGTAAATATTTGTTGAATAAAATGAAGTAAGAATGAACATAAGTTCAAGCAAAAGGAAGAGAAAAAGGTTGGGTGAGAAAAATTTTTATGAAATAGTCCATTTTGCTGTTTATTAAAAAATAAGTTATGAGTCAGTCATGACTAAAATAATAAAACACTGAATTCTGAAATGTAAGAAAAATCATTGGTTCTAAAGGATGTTGAGTAATAAAAAGACAGATGCCTAAAATAAAAACATACTGAGGTCTAACCCTGGAGATATATATATATATATACACACACACACACACACACACACTATATCATGTATATATATATTACATATTACATTATATATAATATATATTAAATATATATATATATATATATATATATATATATATATATATACACACACATATGTGTGTGTGTGTGTATCTGGGTTTGATCCCTAGCACCCTCCATTATATCATTATATATATACATATATATGTGTATATATGTGTGTGTGTGTGTGTGTGTGTGTGTGTATAAAATGGAGGTGCTAGGGATCAAACCCAGGTCCTCACACATGTTAAGCACATGCTGTACCACTGAGCAATATATCAGCCATTATATAGACCATTGTTTTTAAAATCATGCTTAAATATATATTCTGTGTTAATCTTATCAGTTTGGTAATTTTAGGTTGCTATGTTATTAATAGAGAAGTTCTAAGGTTCAGGGACAAATGAAGCAGTATATTACCACTAATTATTAAGCGTGTCTGTGGTAATGACTAACATTTCATCTTGAAGGCTTGATATTTCCTGAATTATGCTGTGGATATTCTGCAGTAGGACACTGTGACGTTCTTGGGAAGTTACAAAAATTCATTGAGACATTCTTCACTAATTCAGTGCAGTTGCCAATAAAGATCTCCAGAAAGCTTTAGAATATGAGGTCTCCCAGGCAATCTCACGTTTTAAAAAATGAGGTATAAATTACATGCAATGAAATGCACAGGTGGATTTTCACAAAGTATGTATTCATGTAATCAAAACCTCTCTGTCAAGATATAGAACATTTCCATTATCCCACTGAGTTCCTTAGTATCCTGTTCCAGTTATTCCTCCAACTCTGGGCAATCAGCATTCTGATTTCTATCACTGATCTAGTTTTACCTGTTCTATACTTTCATATAAATAGAATAATACATAATGTACTCTTTTGGTTTTGACTTCTTTTCACTTAGTGTAACATTGAGTCTGGCTACACCACATCTTTCTCCAATCATCATATTATCAGTATGTTAAGTTTTACCATTTCTGGTGGATGTGAATTGATACTTAATGGTAGTTGTATTTTGCATTTCTTTGAAGACTAATTTTGTCGAGTATCTTTTAATGGACTTATTGACCATTTGTATACCTTCTTATTGAAGTATCTACATTTGCCACTTTTTTAAAAAATATTTTTTTTAGTTGTGGGTGGATACAATATCTTTATTTGTTTATTTATTTTTATGTGGTGCCAGGAATCAAACCCAGTGCCTCATGCATGCTAGGCAAATGCTTTACCACTGAGACCACAATCCCGGCCTCATTTGCCCATTTTAAATCAAATTGTTTTTATTGAGTTGTAAGAGTTCTTAACATATTCTGGTTACAAGTCTTTTTCCTAATATTTGCCACAAATATTTCCTCCCAGTCTTTTCTTAGTGATATCTTTTGAAGAGCAAATATTTTTAATATTGATAGTATAATTGATTCATTTTTATGGTTAGCTTTTTGTGTCTGTACCAAAAGCTGCCTATTCTGATGGCAAAGATATTTTCTTATGTTTTCTTCTAGAAACTTTATATATTTATTTTTGTGTTATATTTCATCTCAAATTAGTTTTGTGAGAGTTTAGTATTGAGGTACATTTTTTGTGATGTTTGTTTATTTGACTGAGTATTATAATAGAAAAGATTGCCTTTTCTCTCTCTGAGATATATTGATACCTTAGTCAAAAACCATGAATGAATTCTCCTATTTTGACTAAGGTATCAAAAATCATGAATGAATTAACCATGTACGATCATCTGTAAATAGGTCAATTTGTAGACTCCCTGCTCTGTTCCATAAACAATTTTTCCATCCTTACACTAATATTATACACTCTTGATTATTACAGCTTGAAATACAGATGTTTAAGTTATCAACTTTGATCTTTATTTCAAGGTTGATTAATTATTCTAATTTATTTGCATTTCCTTATAAAATTTAAGCCCACTTGTCATTTTTTTAAGGAAGTCTGTTGAAATTTTTGTTACGGTGGCCTTGACACTATAGACCAATTTGGTCTTCCCATTCATGAATTTGAAGTATATCTTTTCTGTAATCTAATCATCTTTAGCATCTGTCTGCAATGTTTGTTTCAAGTGTACAGGTTTTTTTTTTCTCCTTTGCACATATTTTGTTGTCTTAACCAATAAGCATTTTCTTTTATTTTTCTTACTATAAAGAACACTTCAAATTTTTCCATTTCTTTACTAGTATATAGAAATATAATTGTTTTTGTATATTGACAAGGTAATGCATTTATTAGTTCTAGTATCTTTTAAAAATAGATTCCTTATGATTTTTCAATATAGACTATCAATTATATGTCAATAAAGACAGTTGTTCTTCTCTTTCCAATATGTCAGTTTTTTTTTTCTTAACTTAGTACACTGGCTAGGATCTCCAGTATGATGTTGAATATAAGTGGTAATAGTGGACATTCTTATTGTCTTTAGAAGTGTTCAGTTTTTATTATCAAGGGATGTTAGCTCTTGCCTTTTTGTAAACATTTTTTATCAGGTTGAGGAAACTCATTTCTATTACAAATTCTTTGGGTTTGTGTATCAACTAGTGATGAATTTTGTTTGTGGTTTCTCTGCATGTTTCCGCATTACAGATTCTACAGATATTAAAGGGTTACTATTATTATTTAAGGAGTAATAGCAATAATTTTACTCCTTTGATATCTATAGGATCTGTAATGAGACCCTTTATAACACTCTTGATATTGGTAACATACTTTGTATATTTTTATTAATTAAGATAATTTATTAATTTTGTTAATATTTTCAAAGAAATAGCTTTGGGAACCAGACTGATGAACAGACTATGCTTGTTTTCAGGAATAGGAGAATGAAATACTTTGGTTTGCGTTTGTTAAATTTAGCTTCAAAACTGTAATTAGGATGGCCTTAGGAAACATTAATATTTTTTAAAGTCTGATAAAAATACATGTATATAAAATTTACCATCCTGATCATTTTTAAGTGTACAATTTAGTAGCATTAACTATATTCCCATGGTTGTACAACCTTTCTGCAGAACTCTTTTCACCTTGAAAAACTGAAGTCTGTAACATTAAATCCTCACATATGTACCATCTGTTAAGGAAGCTTATTATGGAAAGCATTTCTCTACTGTGTATGAGCTTGAATATGATCAAGTCTAATAGTTTAGAGATATGATTTCTCCTTTTTCTAATTGTTCTATATTTGTCTCTACCAATTACTCCATAAATGCCAATAATGACTTTGTAGATAGACCAAAACTCATTGGCACCTCATTGAGGCTCCCTTTTAGTGAAAGAAAAACGGAAATATAATCCCAGTCCATTTTAATTATGTGTCACCCCAAAGATGTCAGGTTGTATACTCAGCAACACTAGTTTAGGATCACAGAAGTGAAATCTAATACAAATCTATTTTGAAAAGTAAAACAGTTTTTCTTGTTATTTTTCATATAAAATGCATTATTTTTATAATAACTATTAGATTCCTATTTTCATGCCTATATATTTATTCCTCAGTGCTTACATTTTCTACATATTTGAAATTAAATGTATTCATGAATATCCACAGAAAACACTTAAGGAAATTATGCACTCACAACAATCTAAGTATAGTTTGTGTTTTGTGGTTTAGATTCAAGCAAATTTGATGACATAGAACATGGGCACTACTTATACTTTAAATTCATGTTTACATAGTTCTAAGCTAGGTGTAGTGCCTTGCAAACTCCTCAAAAGCAGTGACTAAAACATGAAGAATGATAATAAATACAGCAAAGCTAGAGGTTTATGGAATCAAATGAAATTTTATTCCACCCAAAGAGTTCAAAGAGAATTAGTACCTCATTTCTTATTACTGAATACCTCAGCAAACACATACTAGAAAATACCTTGAAGTATACAAAATCAACATGCAAAAATCAATAGCTTTCCTATACAGCACTAATGAATTCAGTGAAACATAAATAAGGAAAACAATTCTATTACCATAGCTTCAAAAAAAAAAAAAAAAACTAAAATAAATCTGAGGAGGTGAACGACTTCTACAATGAAAATGATGGAACACTAAAGAAATAAATTGAAGAAAACACTAGAAGATGGAAAGACTTCCCATATTTATCTATAGGCAGAATCAATATTCTTTACAGAACTAAAAAAAAGTACTAAAATTTATTTGGAAGAATAAAAGATCTAGAATAGTCAAAGTAATTCTAAGCCAAAAAAGAAAAAGAAATGCTGGAGGCATCACAATATCCAACTTTAAATTATACTACAGAGCTATAGGAACAGCTTTATGGTTTATGTGATACTGGCCAAACCAGACACATAAACCAATGGAGCAGAACAGAAGACACAGAGACAAACCCATAAAGATAGGTCATCTGATCTTTGACAAAGGTGCAAAAAACACTCTGGAAAAAAAAGAGTCTTTTAAACAAATGGTATAAAAAATTTAAACAAATCCATTCATAGAAAATGAAACTAGATCATCCTGCACAAAAGTCAATTCAAAATGGATCAATGATCCAGATATTGCCAGGCATGGTGGCGCATGTCTGTAATCCCAGCAACTCCAAAGGCTGAGGCAGGAGGATCCGGAGTTCAAAGCCAGCCTCAGCAACATTGAGGCATTAACCAACTTAGTGAGATCCTGTCTCTAGATAAAATACAAAATAGGGCTGGGGATATGGCTTAGTGGTCAACTGCCCCTGAGTTCAATCCCTAGTACCAGGAAAAAAAAAAAAAAAAAAGATCCAGAATTAGCAAGTGCTGTAAGAACATGTAGGATCAATACTTCAACATACAGGCAGGCCTAGGCAATGCTTTTCTCAATAGGACTTCTAAAGTTCAGGAAATAATACCAAGAATTAATAAATGCTTCTGCACAGAAAAAGAAACAAAAATGTCAAGAGATAGCCTTAGAATGGGGGAAGACTTTTGCTTGCTACTTTTCTGTCAGAAGATTAATATCCAGGGTATGTAAAGAATTAAAAAAATTTACATAAAAAGAAATAACCCAATCAATAAATGGACAATGAGCTAAACAGATATTTCTCAAAAGAAGAAAAACAAAGGACCAATAAATATATGAAGAAATGTTCAGTATCTTCAGCAATTATGGAAATGAAGATCAAAGCTACCTTGACATTTCATCTCACTTTAATCAGAATGGCAACACTCAAGAATACAAACAAGGGCTGGAGCTGTGGATCAATGGTAGCACATTCACCTGGCATGTGTGAGGCACTGGGTTCAATTCTCAGCACTGCATATAAAAACTAAAGGTCTATCAACAACTAAAAAAAAAATTTAAAAAGAATAAAAACAATCATAAATGCTGGAGAAGATATGGAGAAAAAAAGATCACTTTTATTTTGTTGGTGGCATTGTAAATTAATGCAACCTCTACGGAAATCAGTATGGAGATTCCTCAAGACTAGAAATAGAACCACCATGTGACCCAGCTATACTACGTTTTGTATTTATCCTAAAGAATTAAAGTCAACATACTGTAGTAATACATGCATACCCATGTTTATAGAAGCACAATTAACAATAGCCAAACAATGGAACCAGCCTAGGTGACTATTAATGGATGAATGGATAAAGAAAATGTGCCATGTATACACAACAGAGTTGTATTCAACCGTAAAGAATGAAATTTTCTCATTGCAGGAAAATTGATGGAACTTGAGAGCATCATGTTAAGTGAAATAAGACAAACTCAGAAAGCCAAGGGTTATGTTATCTCTGATATATGGAAGCTGGGGTGCAGGGGAGAGAAGTGTGTGTGTTGGGGGATGTTGGGGGGAGATGTCATGAAAACAGAAGGGAGACCAGTAGAGTAAAGGGACCAAGGGGCAGGAGGAAGAGAGAGAAAGGGGCAGCACTGGGGAATGAAAGTGACCAAATTATATTGTTGTGTCATGTGCATGTACAAATATGTAGCCATGAATTCCATTATTATGTATAATTATCATATACTAATAAAAAACATTTATATAGTAATAAAAGAGAAAACAACCTGGACAGGGATCATGTTTGCATTCCCAGGGTCTCATAGAGCATCTGGTACATAGTAGGTATTCATTAGAAACATGTTGAATAAATCAATGGCTGATGACATTAATCTTTATCTCTTGTCTTCCAAATTTGTGATTTTTAGGAAACTGCCTTAAACAAAGCTTGTTCAGATCAAAGCACATGCATAAAATCACAGCCAAAGTGTGATATAATGAATAATATATTTGGTCCTGATCCCCACTCCCAGCACAGTTCTTCAGAAACTCTGAATTTTTGCAGTGATAGGTGTGTCTTTGTTATGCTAATGAGCGAACCCACAGGGACCTTTAGATTTTTATAAGAGAAGGCCCTGCCACATCAAGAAGACCAAACATATACCATTAGAGGTTGGAACTTTCAGCCTCAGCCCCGCAACCTCCGGGATGGGGAAAAGGATTGGGATTGAGTTCAATCACATGGCGAATGATTTAATCAATCATGCCTGCAAAATGAGACCCAGATAAAAACTTTAGACCCTGTGCTCAGTGGAGCTCTCTGGTAGGTGAATACATCAATGCGCTGGGAGCGTGGCTAGCCCTGACTCCAGGGAGACAGAACCTTCTGTGCTCTGAACCTTCTAGATCTTGTGCTACACATCTCTTCATCTGGCTGTTCATCTGTATCCTTTATAATAAATGCTAATCATTAAGTACAGAACATTCCTGAATTCTGTGAATCATTCTAGAGAATTATCAAATCTGAGGGGCTTGTGGGAAGCCTTTTTGTGTTTGCCCTGGAAGAAGTGCAGGTGGCTTGGGACACCTGAAGTTTGTGGCTGGTGTCATGTCTAAAATGGGGCAGTGTTTTGAGACTGAGTCCTTAAGTTGCAGGGGGTCTTGCCTGATTTTGGATAGTGTCAAATTAAGCTGAATTATAGGACACTCAGAGAATTAGTGTCAGAGAATTGGTATCAGAGCAAAGAAAATCAGGAAGAATTCCAAGGCAGCTTGAGTACCTGCTTGAGTTTCTCTGATATAAAACAAACAAACAAACAAACAAACAAAAACACATTGTAAACTTAGGATCATAGATTTTATGAAATAGCTGTGTATAGCAGAATGAACATTGTAACCAAATCTTAATAACTGCCAAATCTTGGAAAATTCACTTGATCTTGAAGATCCCCAGTATCTACATCCTTAAAAGTGAGGCTAATGATACCTATCTGGAATGGTTGATTTTATGTGTCCACTCGTCTGGGCCACATTACCTAGAGAGTTAATCTACATTTTGGATGTTTCAGTGAAGGTGTTTGGGATAAGATTCATATTTAAATTGGTAAACTTTGAGTCAAGCAGATTGTCCTCCACAATGTGAATGGACCTCATGTATCAGTTGAAGGCCTGAATAGAACTAGAAGACTGACCTTCCAGAGTAATGAAGACTATGCTTCAATTGTAACATTGTCTAACCGTAATATTGGCTCTGCCTGGATCTCCCCAGCCTGTTAGCCCATACTGCAGCGTATGGACTTGCCACCTCCGTAATTGTGTCAATCAATCCCATAAAATAAATTCCTCCCCTGCCACACACACTCACGATTAGTTCTGTTTCTCTAGAGAACTGTGACACACATTTCATCTGGTTGTTGCAAGAATTAAATGAGATAATGTATTTGAAACCACTTAAAAAAAATAAAGCACTGTAAAGCATGAGGGTAGTTGCCTGCCTAGTACATGAACTGTGTAAAGAGCTTTGCTGAGGTTTGTAGACATACATATTAATAGTCAAAGGAGGTCACAGGATCAACATCCTAGGTAAATGGGTTTGGAATATTACAGAAGAAGCTACAAGACAGCAACCAGTAGGAAAGGCACTTCCTAGATTTCTATTCTGGACAAATACAGCATCTGTGGCCATGAAATGTCAATGTATTGAAGACAGGAAATCATGGCTTAGCGGACGTAGTTCCATTTACACAACCAGCAATAGGCACAATTCTTTGCACATAGTTGTTGTCACATAATTGCTGGAGAATAAATGACTTTTATTTATGTGGCCAATCAAAAAAGTACACTTTTGTGAATAACTAGGTGGAAATTGTCAAATACCTTGGAATTAACATAGGCATTTTGACATACAGCATGGAGGGTTAGAAAACACGTATGTATAGAAGCTCTTCAGAAGAGTTAACTGTCAGTTGATCATAGTCTGTGTGCTAAATAAGGGGGCTGGAAGATTTAACTAGGAGAAGCCAAAGCCAGGACCCCAGGGTGCTTCCTTGATCAAACCTACAGCTAGACCTCCTTCTCAAACAAAATGGCTTTGCTTCCATGGACCTTTGCTGACCTCTGCATAATAGCAAGGTGTAAATATAACTTGGAGAAAATATCAGGGTCACTGCACTGAATGATTACTTTTAAACTCCAGGACTGAAATAAATGTAAACTTTAAATTCCAGTCACTGGAAAGCTATTTAACAGCAGAGCAAACACTACCCAGCGTCACTTGACAACTCAGATCTCCAGATGACTTTTTGTGTAGCAGTCAATGCTTCACAATTCCATGAATTGTGGTTTATGTGGGCAGATATTTTTGAGGCTCAGCCGTAGAAGAACATGGTTGCTTTCAAAACATTCTAAGCAAAAAGTTTCAGTCTGAAAAAGAAAACCAGACTTCTAGTCTTGTTGGTATTTTTGGAACTGTGTCTTCATAATGATATTTCCAGGTTTCTCTGGATATGGGAGTAAAAGAGAACCTACCAAGACAGACTGCCTTAAATTAAAACAACAGGACAGATATTAGTTTCCACTTACAAAACTGGGAAAGAATTTGTAAAACATTGCCCAGTATTACTGAAAGCATATCCCTTCACTGCTTATTGGAAAACTATTTGACCAAAAATAAGTTCATTAATTAAAATAATTAAGAAAAAAGAGGGCTGAGGTTATGGCTCAGCTGTAGAGTGCTCGCCTCACACTTGCAAGGGGCCTGGGTTCAATCCTCAGCACCACATATAAAAAAAAAATAAAGCTATATATATGGGCTGGGGACATAGCTCAGTTGGTAGAGTGCTTACCTTTCATGCACAAGGCCCTGAGTTCAATCCCCAGCACCACAAAAAAAAAGAAAAAAGAAAAAAGAAAAGTTTAAAGAAAGCTCAATACTTTGAAGATACAATTCTACCTCTAAGACTTTCACCCAAGAAAATAATCCTATATCAAAACAAAGATCTAGTCACTCATTCAGGTTCAATGCTGTGTTAATTATAATAGTGAAGAATTAGAAATAAATGCAATGTCTAACAGTAGGGAATTGCCTAAGGGATTTTTTACTTCATCCATGTGAAGGAATAGTAGGCAACCATTAAAAATAAGGTTGAAGAAGAAAAACTTTAAACCTACTCTCAGATAAAACTATCCTGGAGCCAATTGAGCCTGGTGCAGGCAATTGGGAATTTGGTCATCATGTTGTTAAAAGAAAAAGCAGTCTACAAAGCACTGTGTACAAAATGTCTATTTTTATTTTTAAAAAACAAGCAATATAGATTTATACATGTGCATAAAAGAAAAAGCTAGAAGAGTAGACATTAAAATGTTGAGAATAACATATCTTCAGGTGGTGGGGTGACAGGGGATTTTTTTTTTATCAGATGCTTTATTCTCCCCTCACCAAATCTTATAAAATAAAAATTCAACCAGCAATTGCCAGGGGTGGGGTAGTTTTAAACATTTTGAACAAAATGAATAGCAAATAAACAAACAAAAAGCCTGTGATAAACTAGGGTTATCTACTAATAGAAGAAGAAAAACTTTTTACAGAGCCATGCCTAAACCCCAGTGCACTTCAGGACTTCACACTCTAAGGCACTTTGTTCAAAATAATTTAATTTAGGCTTAATGGTCTAGCGTGACCTAAAAACTTCACATTATCTTCATTTAACATGAAGTATTTCCTACCCACACTGCGCTAAGCCTCGCATAGTGTGATGAAGTCACTCTGTACAGCTCCAGCATTCATACACAGAGGTGGCTGGACACTGTCACATAAATGTTAGCACACAGACACCACCTTGGAAGGGGGAGGTTTTGGCCATCAATCACCATTCTTTATCTCACCGAAATCTAAAACTGTATCTAGAGGAAAATAAATGAAGAGCTCCTAGCCTGGATCCATATGTAAACAGATCCATCACAGCTTCTGAGGAGAAGTTAGAAATGTCTGGTACATCCTTCACCTCTGGGAGACGATGATGTCACCCCTGGGAGCACCCAGCCTTCCCACAAGTGTCCTTGATGTTTCTGATAGAGTGGATTGGAAGAATCATCTTGTCTATTCATGTCAATCCTCTGCCACTAACTAGTGCAGCTGGGTGGGCAATGGATTTGAAATTTTAAAAAGACTGTTGGTGAAAATGGCTGAGAGGTGGGGTAGTTTAGTTCTGAATAAGTGCCCATCAAGTGAAACATAACACTTTTCCCAGTTCATTTCTAGCTGTTTCTGCACCATAAAAAGGAAAGAATCGACAATATTTATGTATTCATATATAGTTTTTACATATGAATCAGTCAGAGATCCAGAAAAAGTTAGTCTTAAACAAAGCTCACAAGTGTGCCACTTTGTCCACTGTGTGCACTGTGATGACACAGGGAGACAGTTCCAAGCTAACTTTAAACCTACTCTCAGATAAAACCATCCTGGAGCCAATTGAGCCTTGCCTGCATGGGTGTTTTGAATTAAAAAACAAACAAACAAACAAAAAGAAAACTAGCAGACTTTTAAAAACTGACAGTGAATAGAAGCACATAAGTTTCCAAGGAACATGCGATCTCATGGTCTCCCAGTTCATGATGATACTTTGAAACTCAATAGAGAATCCAAGTTAACCCATGATTATGCCTCATCGTTATACCTTCTCTGTGAGTTGAAAGATGCAAGATTGTACATCATTTTACAAGACTGTACAGATACTGCATCAGCCCACCATTCTCTGGAAATGAAAATGGACAGAAAGTCACAGAGCATAGAACTCATTAGCCAGACAGACTCACCTTGCTGTCGCTGATCCTCCTGCAGGTGACAGGTGCTCGGACTGGTGAACAGGTGGCTGCTGCCCTTCCTTTGTGTGGTAGACATGGTACCAGCAGTCTGGCTGTGGCTGGAGAATTGCCTAGGGCATTTCCTTCCCCCAGCCCGTCACCTACACTGGTCCCCAGAAGGCACCCGGAACCAAAGGTACACGCAGATCCTGGCTTGTGTGTAAAACATTTACTCTGCTAATAAACTTCCAAGTTTTTCCAAGTCATGACTCCTGAAATAAATATTTACCAATGTTACTTCTCTACATAAAATGGTGCCAGTTCATTTGGCTAAAAATGAGACTTAGTCCCTTCACTTCAAAGCAAAATGAAACTTTCTTCTCTTGTAGTCTAAAATCCTGCAAAGTCACTATTTCTAACAGATTACAGTTTTGGTAAGTTTGGTAATTCTTGTCTGCTGATGTGAAATCCAATTTCTTCGGTACTTAGCGATGACTGCTAGAGTAAGGTAAAAAGTGGTGCGGGGTTAAATCAAGTGGGATTCCTAAGCCTGTGCCTAGTCTGAGTTGCCCTCAGTGACAGCTGGACTTGTACAGTTCTTAAAGGAGACTGGAAGGAGGAGGAGCCAAGGGACTAGGCTGATTAGCATAGAGAGGCAGGCCAGAAGTGGCCTGCTTTGAATAATAGTGACCAGAGCAGGGATTCTAACGATGTCCTGCTGTTACAGTAATTAAATCTCTGACTTCCAGTCCTTTGTTTGTAATTAAAACACAAGCTGAAAACAGGGTTTATCTTGCATGGATATTCTTTTCTACATGTGAAACCTAAAAGGTACAACTGGAACTGGTAATGAGCTCATGGAAATATACTGCTGGAACTTTCGATTTCTGTAAACACCTCCTAGTCTTCAGGAGAGGGCAGACTCCCTGCCAACGCAACTATTTGGAGTTCTGGAAGAAAAATAAACACACAAAACACGATTTTTCCAGAAACTTATCTTTGTTTGCCCCTTAGACTCTCTATTGCTATTTCTAGGTCATAAGACAAGTGTTTTCTTGTGCTTGCTGTTTCATTACTGTTGCAAAACATAAACCCAAACACCTTTAATTGAACTGAAGTTGTAATGAATGCTGGTAGATCCTGGCCTTTAGGATTCACAGCTCTTTGTGAAGCCAGCAAGGAGGTAGTAGGCAGTAATAATGACAGAGCTGTTTAGCCTCAAAGTCTGTACCCTGCAGCTTCCCGTGCATATTTGGAAATGGGTGCAAAACTTGACACTCTCTGAGAAGGTTATGTCCAAGCCAGATCTGGGTAGGTGCCCTCATTTTACTTTGAGATGATTAACAATTCCCCAAGGATACTTTATGAAATGTGTGACTGTTTTTTTTTATGGTGCCTATGATTTATCAAAATGCTTTTATTGTTTTAAGAACCTATCCACTGCAGTTTTAACTCCATCACAGTGTAACAAGTTATAGAAGTGTGTTGCTACTTGGAAAGAATCCCGTTATTTATTAGAGACCCAGAGTTTCCACTTTAAATGACTGGTATTCATCTCGTCCTGTACAAAAAGTCATGGTGGAAGCTGAGGGTATTTTCTTCCTGAATAACATAAAGCAATCAATTTTTTGTTGATTGTTTTGGACGTCACTAATAAGCATATTATTATATAGGTAAAGAGCCCACAGAACTATAAGCCAGTCCTTGAGAGAAGAGGATTGAAAAAAAATGTTTGCTAGTGAAAGATTGTTAAAACATATAAACAGAATAGCATAATAAGCCCTGTGCACCCATTACTGGGATTCAATAATTGCCAACTCATAATCCTGTCTCAAATCTGGGCGTTTTCCTCTCCCTCTTCACTGCACCGCAGGACTAGAAGCAACCAGACATCACCAAATTCATAAACATTTCAGTATGTATTTTTAAGACAAGAAGACTTTAAAAAACATAATCATGACTGGGATTGTAGCTTAGAGATAGAGCGCTCGCCTAGCATGCATGAGGCACTGGGTTCAATCCTCAGCACCATATAAAAATAAAAAAAAAGATATTGTGTCCACCTATAAATAAAAAAAATATTAAAAAAAACATAATCACAATAAGACTGTCATAGTTTAACATGGTTCTTCAATGTGATTAAATATCCAGGCAGTGTTCTTATTTCTTTAGTGTCTAAGAGATTTACTTTCATAGGTTTTTTGTTTTTTTCCCTTCCTCTTCAAATTGGGACTCAAAAATCCATCCACACAATATACTTGATTTGATTTTTTTAACCCTTTCCAATCTAGTTTCCTCTTTGAAAGAATCTTGCTTGGGAACTACTTTCTATATATCCTAATTCGTGTCTGATTTTTCAAGGAAGAACCCTTCGGTGCCTCCATTTAACAAAAAAATGTTTTTTGTTTTTTTTTAGTTATAGATGGATACAATACCTTTGCTTTATTTACTTATTTTTCGTGGTGCTGAGAATGGAACCCAGTGCCTCACATGAGCTAGGCTAGTGCTCTACCACTGAATCACAACCCCAGCTTGCTGCCTCCATTTTTCTTATTCATTCATGTATGTAAAGCTGGGGGAAGAAGGGAGAGGGGAAGGAACAGTCAACTGACTCAGGCTAAAACACCCATCTCCCCTGCAATCCTGCTCTCAGTAGTGCACTATGTGCCTATGTGTCGCAGGAGTGTGTAAAGTGACATTCAGTGTATCAGTCACAGCGGGGTGGGTGGTTACTCCCACTTCCTCCCTCTTCCTCTACTTACCTTCAGAAACACCACCAAGTTAGGTCACAATGGGCCTACTGTGCGTTACTTTTTCACCTGTAAAGAAGTCAGAATGTGGGGCTGGAGTTGTGGCTCACCAGTAGGATGATCACCTAGCATGTGCAAGGCTCTGGGTTTGATCCTAAGCACCACATAAAAATAAATAAATAAAATAGAAGGTATTGTGTTCAAGTACAACTAAAAAATAAATACTAAAAAAAAAAAAAATTAAAAAAAAGAAGTCAGAATGCAGAAGTCTGGTTGGATCAAGAAACATGTCAATAACCATCAATATTTTTTAACTCATAATTTGACTAAAACTAAATTAGAATCCTATAAAGCAAACCTTGTTCCCACATCAACACTCTGAGACCAGCCCCTTTCCAAATGACACCACTGCTTTCCTTAATCTGAGTTCTTCCTTCTTTGCCATATCCTATCTGTTCAACCTGTGTCTTTGTATTCCCAAAAGTGTACAGGGACATGACATGTCACAGATAATCAATCTTAGCAGCTAGCACTTTGAGGGTAGAACTTGAAAATGCTATTTTATGATTAGAATTTATATCAGACATCATAGTATTTGGCTTAATAATCTAAATGGTAATGAGTTCATAGGATGGTTTTGACTCTCAGTTGAATCATATTTACAAAAGGAGAACATATACATTTGACTCTAGTAAACAAGTAATTTTGCTTGCTTAGTAACCTGCCTGTTTTGAACATATTCATGATATATAGTCTATAAGCACATCTATTCTTTGAAAACCTTTGGACTGTTTTGAATAACAGGTGCTATATTAGTAAAAAGCAGTAGAATTGCATCTTTCACTTTTATGCTCAAAGAATAAAATAAAAGACACACAACAGAATATAGATTAGAATACCGGAGCCCTTGGGCTGAGCCTTAATATGATTCCCAAAGTGCAATTAGCATTACTAAATGATTATTGTAGTCGAAGTCTGATGATTTAGTGTCAAGATGGCATTTTCTGTTGATTTTAAGTAACAGATCCCTTGATCCTTTGTGTCAAACAATAGTAGGTAGTGTTTGTTTGTTTTTTTCTCCCCCCAAAATCACTCTTCCTTAATACATCAACCAAAGACATCGTGGATGAGGATGTTGGGCTTTAGGATCTCAATTGGCTTTATGTAACATGTATATCATAATGCGCCCATAAAGGTAGACTTCTGTGCTGCAGTAGTCACGTTACTGTAAGTTATTAGCTTATAGAGTTTCCCAGGTAATACAATTGACTCAATTCCCATTATCATCATCTGTAATTGCTAACATTGGTCTTTAATCCATTGAATATCAACATTTGTGTTTCAGTTATCAGAAACATTGCCCCATTCAGTAAATAATGCAGTTGCAATTCAAACTAATTTTGACCCTTCTGCTGACGAGTCTTAGATTCTGTTGCCACAGGGCTCCCCCTGGAGGTCAGCAGAGTCCAGGGTCAGTTAGTAAGGGAGCTTTTTTTTGAGGAGGTAGGAAAGTTACCCAATTATCCTCCTGTAGTTGAAACTTGTTGCTGTATGGTGGTATTTACTCTTCCACAGCTTTACATTCTTTCTACATTTATTGAAGTCTTTTAGCCAGAGTTTAAACAAAATAACACCTAAGTTCAGAAAAATGCCCTTTTACTTTGTTTTAGTGGCAAGGAAACCCAGAGTATAATGGTTCTGATTCCAAAATATCCACCATCTGGGAAGGATCAAATAATCCTGGCTCTGAATAGCATCTAGAAGTGTTTGAAATGCACAGTCATCAGGACCCAAGGGTTTGAGGCAGAACAGAACTCTCTGAAGGTAAATATGCACTAACTGGGGTCTTTTTAAAATTAGAGCAAATAAACTTGCACAAAGTCAAACTTGCTACTTTATTTGAATTTATATTTAAAAGAATAAAACAATAACCAACCTGTGTTACTTCTTCCCTTTCTCATACCCTGCATCCTTAGTTGGGTCTTTGTTCCTACCATTTCTCTTCTCCCTTCCTTCTCTATGTCTTCTTTCACTCATATTCGTTTTTTGTAACTAGATGGAGTATAATATAACTTTAATGTATTGAAAATAAAATAATTCCATATCTAGTGTTTGCTTCAAAATAATATTGGAAAGGGAGATATGGAGGTATAGGAGAAATAAGACGGACCATACAGCGGTAAATACACGTAAGTAATGAGTATAGTGGGTTTTATTATACTTTCATATCTACTTTTTATATTTTTGAAATTTCTATAATAAATTTATAATAAAGAATTTAAAATTTAATTACTCTTGATGAATCTGATTGAAAGGGTATGACAAATACTAGATTATTTTTTAGAGTGTGGAGAGAAACTCTTAAAATTTCCTTTTTAAATATAGCTTTTTACTCCCTGTGTTTTTCATGCAAAGATAGAAAGTGTCATAATTCAAAATACATTACTATGGCAATATGTGAGTATGATTTATAAGCAACAACAACAATAAAAACCCATCCAGGATACTTCCCAAACATTTATTGCTGGCAAAAGTATATGGCCATCAAGTTCAGAGACATCCATCGCTGAATCTTACATGAAGATGTCACACTCATTTGAAGAGAACAAAGCAGTAGTTTCACCTCTCAATTGCATGAATATTTTTTTTACACATTATGTTTCTGATTTTATTACTATTTTGTCAATTCTATTTCTAAAATGTAATTAGATTGTGTCTTAGTCAGTTTGGGCTTCTATAACAAACAGCCATATACTGTGTTTTTTAAACAACAACAACAACAATTTTTTTTTTTTTCACAGTGCTAGACACTGGAAGTCTGAGATCAGGGTACCAGCATGGTCAAGTTCTATTTAAGGGCTCTCTTCTAGGTGGCAGACTACTGCGTTCTCATCATATCCTCACATAGTGAAAAGAGGTATCCCTGAGTTCCTTGTATGAGGACACTAATCCCATCCATGGGGATCCACCCTTGTGACCTCCCAAAGGCCCTACCTCCTAATACCATCATACTGTGAGGATTTCAACAAAAATTCAGATCAGAAGAGGTTGCTTTTTCAATGATGGAAGAATTTTTAATCCAAATTTAGTTTCGTGGTGGAGCATTAAAGACAGATACCTATAAACTCTGTAATGCCACTTGTTACTTTGGAGGCTGACCACAACTCTCAATAAATATTGGCTACTTCAGTACTTTTTGCCTCCTAGCCTAGAGATATATAAATGTGTACACACACACACACACACACACACACACACACACCACTCATCTCCCTGGCATTCACTATTGGCATGGGAGAATGCGTTGTTGCTGCTTAGACAATGATCTTCAGCTTTAAATAACAAGAGCACCTAGTGAGATGAAGGTGGGAAATCCTGGGACTGTGTGGAGGCTCTCTGAGCAGTGGCAGCAATACCAGCCATTGAAGCTACCCTTGCTCAGTGTGGACCCAGAGTGACTGAGCTTAAAGAAGGTGGAAGGGTCAGAATATAGCCATCCTCTCATGGTTTCAGGGATCCAGCTGTAGTAACCATAGTGGTGGAGGATAAATTCAAGGAAAAAAGTCAACTGTTCACTTCTGCACCTTTAAGTTCCCTTTTAAATAATGGAAGCGTAAAGCTCTCCCAGGAACTCTGAAACCTAAAACTGTATTATTAGCAAAATTAGATAACACTACCAGTACGTTTTTCTGCTGCCCTATTCTGTATATTACAAATACCAGCAACATCATCAAACAAGTACTTTTTCATTGCCAGCATTAAAAAAAAAGTAAATGTGTGTAGATTTGAATCTTAAATAGAAACTTTAAAAAGACTATAGTGACTTCTTGTAGGTTTATGTTACCTGAGCATCTATTTTGAATATAAGTTTAACCTTTTTGTATCAGAAGCAGGGCCCAGTTGACACAATTTACAACTCCATACCAATCCTTCACCCTCTGGTTCCTCAATGTGCTCAATCAACCCATCTGCCTTATACAACTGCTCTCTGGTAACCACTTCACTATAGAACACCTAGACACAACCTACTTGACTGGCCCTATGGATACCCCCGCCACACCTCCCATGCGGACTGTGCAGGTATGTCACATAACCAGTAATCATCTTTCAGTCCCAGAATGACCTCCTGGGACTCATATCTGCTTACTTTAAACTCGTCAACTAGAACTCCCCGTGGGAAATCTGGGTAATGCCCTGAACCCCAATAAAGGTGTTGGGCCATCGGTCTCAAGAAAATCTCAAAGAAATCAGAGAAAAAAAGCAAAGGTGTGTGAACAAGGTGAAGCATGAAAGGTCAGTCTAAGAAGGTCTACCTGCTTCTTCACTGACCAGCTGGGACCTTGGGCAATTTGCATGACAGTAATATGCAAGTTTGCTACTTGATATGCACTGCTCCAAGCTCCTCCATGTAAGTTATCTGCAAGGCCGCACAGATCACCTGTAATGACCTGTATCATGTTAAAGAAGAGAGAGAAAATGGGACCCCTTATATTCATCTTCAGACACATGTGTATGTTCATATTCATTACAAATATCTATCAGATGTTACTTTCCAAGACTTATTCATTCTGAAGCAGACATTGTGGAGTGTCTGCCCAACACCTATTTCCTGATACATAGTTTTTTGAAAATATATCTATTTATATTTACTTTGGAATATTTTTTAGCCACATGGAAAATTTTTGGTTGACACTTTAAAAAAAAAATTATGGCTTTGAAGAAGCCGCTACATTGCTTCTGGTTCCCATTATTTCTGAGGGGGAAAAAAAATGTCTGCTTTATTGTTGCACCTTTGAAGGCAATCTCTCATTTTTTTTCTGGAATCTTTTAAGATTTTCTCTTTCTCTTTGATTTTCATCAGTTTAATGAAAATGTAAATAAGTATGATTTTCTTCATCTCATTCTGCTTAAGGTTCACAGCACTTATGAACCAATGATTTGATATCTTTCATCAATTTGGAAAACACTACTTCAAATATTTTCTTATGTTTTATCTATTTTCTTTCTGACACAAACTGTACCGAAAATTTTATATAAAACAATGTCTTGTATGTCTTGTACACTTATTTCTGTTCTCTTCTCTCTGTGCTTCAATCTGGATATAATCATCTGGCCCTATTCCAATTTACTAATGCTTTATTCAGCCCTGTACAATCTGCTGTTATGCCTCTCATTAAGTTCTTACTTTCCATTACTATTTTTTTGGTTTAAAGATTCTCATATTTTCACAACTACAATCTCCCATGATTTTTTTTTTCAAAATTTGCCTTCTGAAATTCTGTATCACATTTTCTAATTATTGAACATATTAATCATAATTACCTTAATTACTATTTCTAGTGCTAGCAAAATAGTCCTTAGGGGGTTAGTTCCAGGACCCCTTGGTATCCTTGAAGGGTTGGTTCCAGGATACCCAAATCCACAGAGCTCAAGTGTCTTATGTAAAATGGCAAAATTTTTCACATGACCTGTGTACTTTCTAATCTCCATATTGCTTACAATACCAAATACAATGTAAATGCTAGGCAAATTGCTTAGGGAATAATGACAAGAAAACAATCTACATATTCAGTAGAGATGCAATTTTTAAAAAAATATTTCCATTCTGTAGTTGGTTCAATCTGCAGATGTAGACCCACAAACATGAGGGTTGGAGGACCAACTGTACACTCAAAATATAGTTCTAGTCTAGAAGAACGTATGGTTAACTATCCTCGAGAAAGTGGAGCCAGCAAATATTTCATAGAGAAGATGCTTGATCTAAGTATTGAAGATATGCTCCAAATTGGGAAATTTTTGTTCCTTCCATCATAAAGGTAGCAAAATAGAAGAAATCTATCTATCTATCTATCTATCTATATATATATATATATATATTTTTTTTTTTGAAAAGTCATTTAGGGCAGGTAGATTAGGTCATCTTAAATGGTTGGCACCTTGAATCAAGAGAAAGCATGAAATAGAACTGAACTAAAAGATAAAGATGGACTTAATGTTATTAAAATGAGGTCAAGATCTTGAATTGGAAAAGTTCTGAAATCAGACAAGGTCTACTGGAATCTGGTCTTTATCCCTTCCTAGCTGAATGACCTTGGGCAACTTAGCCAATGTGAGGTTCTGTTCCCGAATCACATAAAACGAAATAGTATTATATAGTTATTATATAATCTGCCTCAGGTGAGGTAACCAAACCTAGTTAAATGCTAAGCACAGGTCATTTAGATGGTTTGATGTGAGCTTATTTCCATCTGTAACAAGGACTGACTTCAAATGTATATATAAATACTTATATTTAGAACAAATACACATATATTCATAGATATATGCATGTATTTATTTGCTCCCTGTGGATCCAGGGAAGACCCATGATGCAAGTGGAGATATAAGCCCAGGGTAAGAAGACAGCCTGGGTGGTAATTATTGAGGAGTTGCTTTTGGTATTGTGCCAGCTCAGACATATTCTGAAATATCAGCCATCTGTTGTGAGATTTTGTTTACGATAAATCTATTCTTCATATGGTAAATATTCCTGGGAAAAATTGATAAAACTGAGTTTCTGATCCACCTAATTTGAAGTCCTAGGATTATAGGGGCCTCAGAAAGAGGACATGAAGATTCTCTGAGAATAGGGAATTTGTCCAGTTAAACTTTAGGACTCCAGTGTGAAGCACAGAGACTGAAACATCACAGGGGATGAATGAGTTTCACTGGAAGAAGGATCCATGAAATTATATTCAAGACAATGTCTGAGCCAAACTTCTGGAGTTTACAACAGCAAGATTTAGAACACCTTGTACAATTTTTCTTTGATGGCACATTTCAAAAATCTGCATTAACTGAAACAAGAAAGAAATGGCTTCATTCTTCTGGACTTTTCACATTCCTGTTTTCTTTCAGTCAAAAGAAACCTTGTCAGAAAGCTCTGTGATCGTCCATTACAGTTATACATAATATTGGGGTTCATTTTGACATAATCACACAAGCATGGAATATAATTTGATCCAATTCAGTCCCCAGTACTTCCTCATTCCTTCCCTTCTTCCTTCTCCGGATCCTTTTCCTCTACTCTGTTTGTCTTCCTTCTATTTATTTATAGATTTTTTAAAAATTAATGCTCTACAGATACACCTAAAGGTGAAGTTCACTGTGGCATACTCATATATATACCTGGGATGGTTGAGTCAATTTCATTGTATCATTCCTCCCGTTTCCTATCCCTCCTCCCTCCCCCTCAATCCCTTTCCTCTACTCCATTGATCTCTCTTCTATGTTCATGGGATTCCCATCCACTCCACCTTTATTCCCCCTTATTTTGGTTTAGTTTCTGCATATGAGAGAAAAAAATTCAACCCTTGACTTCTTGAGTCTTGCTTGTTTCACTTAGGATTATGTTCTCCAGTTTCATCCATTTACCAGAAAATGCCATAATCTCATTCTTTATGACTGAGTAAAATTCCATTTTTATCTCTACCACGTTTTCTTTATCCATTCATCTGTTAATGGGCCTCTGGGCTGGTTCCATAACTTGGCACTGCTAAACATTGATGTGGCTGTATCACTATAGTATGCCGATTTTAGTTCTTTTTGATAAATATTAAGGAGTGGGATAGCTGGGTCATATGGTTCCAGTCTTAGTTTTTTGAGGAATTTCCACACTGCTTTCTCACCAAGAATGTAGGAGATTTTGTTGCATCCTTGCCAGTATTTATTATTATTTTTATTCTTGATAAATGCCATTCTTGCTATAGTGAGATGAGATCTCAGTGTAGTTTTTATTTGCGTTTCTCTGATTGCTAGGAATGTTGTACAATTTTTCATGTATCTGTTGGCCATTTGTATCTCTTCTTCTGAACAGTGTCTGTTTAGGTTTTTTGCCCATTTATCAGTTGGGTTATTTATTTATTTGGTGTTCAGTTTTTTGAGTTCTTTACATATTTTGGATATTAATTTCTTGTCTGAAGAGCAGGTGACAAAGATTTTCTACTACTCTGTAGGCTCTCTCTTCATGCTCTTACTTGTTTTCTTTGCTGTATAGAAACTTCTAAATTAAAAAAAAAGGAAACTTCTAAATTTGATGTTACCCCACATATTGATTCTTGGTTTTATTTCTTGCACTTTGGAGTCTTATTTAGGAAGTTGATGCCTACACCAATGTGTTCAAGTGTTGATATTATGTTTTCTTCTAGCAGTTTGAAAATTTCTTGTCTAATTCTTGGGTCTACAATACACTTTGAGTTGACTTTTGTGCAGGGTGAGAGATAGAGATCTAGTTTCATTTTTCTATATATGGATATCCAGTTTTCCCAGCACCATTTGTTAAAAAGGCCAACTTTTCTCCAATGTTTTTGGCACCTTTGTCAAGAATCTGATTTCTATGTGGATTTGTTTCTATGTGTTCTATTCTATTCCATTGATCTCTATGTCTGTTGATGCAAATACCAGGCTGCTTTTTGTGTAATGTTAGATTATTTATTTGGTGTCTTTGTATTTTTTTTAAATATAGAAACTTTCCTCTTAGGACTGCTTCTTACTGTCCCAGAGACTTTGGTATACTTTCTCTCTCTTATTAGTTTCTAAGACTTTTTATTTCTCTTATGATTTATTCTGTGATCCATTTCTCATTAAAAGTGTATTATTTAATCTCCAAGTGTTAAAATGGTTTTGGTTTTTCATCTTGTCATAGGTTTCTAATTTCATTCTATTATGATCTGATGAGATAAAAGTCTCTCTCTCTCTCTCTCTCTCTCTCTCTCTCTCTCTCTATATATATATATATATATATATATATATATATATATATATATACTGATTTGTTTTGTACTCTACAGTACAATTTATTTTAGACAAAGTTCCATGTGCTGCTGGGAAGGAAGTGAATTCAGTTGTCAATAGGTGAAATATTTTGTAAATTCTTTTAGGTACATTTTATTAGTGGTATTATTAGTTGTGAAAGTCTTTACTTAGTTTATGTCTGTATGACCTATTTAATGGTGAGAGAGGTGTGCTGAAATTATCTAATATTATTGTATTGTGGTCTGTTTAATTCTTTATATTGAGAAATGTTTGTTTTATGTTTGTAGGTGCACCATTGTGTGGGGCATAAAATATTTACAATTACATCTTCTTGTTGTATGATTCCCTTAACCAGTAGAAAGTGACCTTCTTTGCCTCTTCTGATTAATTCTGGCTTGAAGTATACTTTGTCTGATGTAAGAGTAGCCATTGCTGTTTGCCTTGGGTTTCCATTTGCATGGTATATCTTTTTCCATTCTTACTTGCCTGTAGGGTGAGTCTCTTGTAAGCAACATATGGTTAGGGTCTTTTTTTCTAATCTAATCTGGCAATCTCCGTCTCTCAGTTGGAGACTTTAGACCATTTACATTCAATGTTATTATAGAGAGATAACTTCTATTTCCTGCCAATTTGATTTATTTCTAATGCTTAATTCAGAGTCAATTCTCCTTATTGGCTATTCTAGTAGTGCAATTCAACCTTATGGTAATTTTCATTTCTTCTGCATGAAATATTTCATTGAGTCTGTTTTATAGTGCAGGTTTAGTGGTCATGAATTCTTTTAGTTTCTGCTTATCATGGAAGTTTTTTTAAATTTAACATTCAATTCTAAAGGAGAACTTTGCTAAATAAGTAATCTTGGTTGACACCCATATTCCTTTTAGGGCTTGGCATGTATTATTCCAATCCCTCCTTTCTTTTAGGGTTTGGGTTGAGAAACCAGTTGAAATTCAGTTGGCTTACTTTTAAATGTAACCTGCTGTTTTCTCTTGAGGTTTTAAAAATCCTATCTTTATTCTATTTGGTATTTTAATTATAATGTGTCTTGGGGAGGATCTTTTTTGTTTTTGTTTATTTGGGTTCTATATGCATCTTGTTTTTGAATTTCTATCTAGTTCCCAAGGTTTGGAAAATTTCCTGATATTATTTCATTGAAGAGTTTGTGCATTCCTTTAGATTATATTTCAGAGCCTTTATCTATGCCCATGATTCTTAGATTTAATTTCTCAATGTTATCCCAGATTTCCTGAATAGTCTGGTCATTGTCTTTTAACATCTTTATCTTGATTTTATTTTCAAGATTATACACTCTGTCTTCAAGCCCTGAGAATCTGCCTTCAAAGTGGTCTAATCTAATGGTGATATTGTCCATTGAATTTTTAATGTGATTTATTAAATCTTTCATTTCCAGGATTTCTATTTGTTTCTCTTTCAGAATCTCTTTTTTATCAAAATGATCTTTTACTGCCTGTATTTTCATTCCTCCTTTATTTTAGCTCACTGAAAATTTTTACTAAGAACTTTCTAAATTCTTTCTCCAACATTTCTTCTACAGTCGTGTCAATAAGGTCAGTTGCTAAAGTGTTGTGGTTGGTATGGGGTGAATTTGTTCCCTTGTTTTTTTCGTACTCTTTGTGTATCTACCAGTCTCCTGGGATGATTATTGCTTCTACTTTTATGCAAGGGACTATTTAGTGAACTTCTTTCTCTTAAGTGCCTAGGCTGGGCAAATATTCAGGTATTGATACTTTCACTCAAAATGTGGCCTCCACTATTCCCAGTATCAGAACCACTTTGAGAGAAAACATTTAACCCTATTACTAAAACTACTTCAGAGCAAATCCATGTATCAAAAAAACTTAGAAAAAACAAAATCTTATTGATAATGTTCTCCACTGTTCTTCTAATCCAGATATAAAATTATAGTAATGTTGTGGTATAGGCTGAGAAATTAGTGACTAATAATAGTAAAATTGCTATTAGGATTGTGTGGTGGCATGAAAAGGGAGAAGAAAAAATATTTGGATGAAAGAAAAAAGTAATACAAACCAAGGTAAAAAGAAGAAAAATATGACTGGTGGGGGGATTTGAGGCAGTAACAGTCACCCTGCAGTTTTAGGTCCTCCTGGGACACAGGAGCTCCTTCCCTGGTTCTATAAATTTCTCACCAACCAGTTCTTGTTTATCAGCCCAGGGGCCTGAGGTTGCATGCTCTGCTGGCTGTTTCTTCTGAGTGAAGGAGCACAAGATGCTGGGTTCAGGCGGTCTCTCTGATTGCTGCGGGATGCTGTGTACTCATTCCTCTCCTCAGGTTCTTCTTTAAAGTGGTATAGAATCTGATGGCTGTGTGCAAGCATGACACCTGTGATTAAAGGCTTTCCGTGAGTGGTCTGTGATGCAGATTGCTGAGATACGGCCCCTATGACTGGGATATAGTTGGCCCACCTATATGTTTGAGCTCTCACTGCCTGCAGCCATAAATTCCCTTCTCCTGGGATCTCCCTGGGGTAGTACTATCCAAGCACCTTCTGCCCATCTGAAGCCACAGAGCTTGCAGGTGTGGACTCTGTCCTGGCCGGTGTAAGTCACTGGGATCTTACCTGATACAGTGATGGGGTGTCAGCTGACCTGTCTTTGCCTGAGCTGCCCCAGTGGCTGTGTTGAACACTGGGTCAGAGCCAGCTCTCCTTGGGAGTGATTAGCTCTCAGGCCTGCTCTACCATACATCTCTTGTCCATGGTGGAGAGGCGCTTTCAGTAACTTTTAGCTCCCTGCAATTCCTCTACAAGCTCCTGCTAGAGGGATTTTGAGATATCCAGAGGCACTCTCTCAGGTTTTTATCTGTTACTATCTGAGGGTATGGGGAAGCTGTTGGTTTAATTTATTCTAGAGGGTCTGGCTAGCAGTGGACTCTACAGAACGACTGCCTTGCCTGGCACAGCTCTCAGTCCACAGTTTGGGTTAAACCGCTGGATCTCCCCATTGTCATTGTTGTCCTGTTTTAACTTGGTCTGCTTTTTTTCCAGCTCTTGTAAAGAAAGTAAGTCATATGCTTTTCCTCCTCTCTATTCTCTCTTTGTTACCCCTGCTCCGCTGGCCCCACCCTGGTCCAGGTTCAGGGTTTAGGAAGTAAATCCTTATTATCTGCTCCGGTTACCAAACTGCAAGGCCCTCTAAATCTCACACTCTCCAATATTGAGTTTCAGAGTACTAACTCTGTTCCCTCCTCTCTGATTGGTTGTTTTTTCACTTCTTCCTCTCTGGACTGTGAAGGGATCAGGAGTTACCTAGATCTGCCCCACCATTTCCCAGATTTTTTTTCTTTTATCTGTGTTTTTTCTCCTTCTTCTTCTGTGCCATGCTGGGGATGGAACCCAGGGTCTTATGCATGCTGGCAAGCTCTACCATTAAGCTCTACCCCGAGCCCAAGCTTCTTGTTTTAAGAACAGACATTAAGTTAATGTCACAGTGATTAAAAAAAAGCAAAAAAATGAAAACAAAAAAACTATATTTAGTTGTTTATGTCACTAACACTGTCAAACAGGTGCTTAGGAAAAGCTAAAATTCCCAACTTCTGGCTTTCCTGAACAGAATTTGTATTTAGGAAAACAAATACAAATAAGACATGAGGAATGTTTTAATGTGAGAGCTTCTAATCCAATGCTTTTAGTTTTTGGATTTCTTCATTGTAGTAAATCTAGGAAAGATTCCCTTATGTGGCAAGATTGCAAAATAGAGAACAAACTTTCCCAGGGTGCTGTTTGTTTTGTTTTGGTTTTTTGGGTTTTTTTTACTCTATAAACAAGTAGAATAAATGAAAAACACATTTTTAAGTATCCTTGCAGTGGTTTTATAAAAGGATAGAATTTATTTTATGACATTATAAATGTTACTTGTCTAGGCTAGTCATCCAGTCAATTGTAGCAACTTCTCAAAGCTATTTTAACAAACTACATTTTTTGGCCTCCCTTCATCTTCACTAAAGGTAGGTACTGGAAAAGTTGATATGCTGTTAACTGTGACAATAACTTGAGATGATAAGTCCTACATTATTCCCCTTACTACAAACTCATTCCTGGTTCATCAGAGCAGACAGAGATAGAGAAGTGTAGGCTTTAGGAGGTGCCAGGTATGTACAGGTGCCAGGTATGATACAGGAACACTGGAGTGAGCCAGGAGAAGAGATTTGCCCTTCCCACTAGTCAGATGATGGTTTGTGGAGAGATTTGGAAGGAAGACTGGGAACATGTCCTAAAGAGATCTCGAAGTGTCAGCCATTGTTTTCACCCATTCATTCACTTGAGAAAGGAGAGCATATGCCATGGTTCCCCATAAAAAGGATTCCAAGAGAATATCCTGTGGAGCTCAAGGACATATCTGAACATGGGGATGGGCACCAGCTTCTAGTCTGGACTGTTCCAAGTGGCAGAAACTGTTCACATGTCCCAGGTATCAGGATCCAGGCAAAAGCCACCACAGTACTTTTGACATAGACGGAAGGCATTGGAAAAGGACAGAGCAAATCAGAGGGGACACAAATTACCTCCCAGCTTTCCATGGAACCAAGGTGGTTGTAACAGGGAATCCAAATTTCCCAGCACCCCAGAGGGCCCAAAAATGATGAATGGATATATTGAAAACTGGTTTGCAAACCCTCATTCCATGGACGCACAAGAAGAGGAACCCAGTACCAACCTTAATTGTAGGTAAGTGGGCCCACAGGAATCTGCATTTATCAACAAATATTTCTACTAAAGCACACATGATGTTGCTGCCATTCTGGATCTGAGATCAGGGCTGAGATCTGCCATAAACCAATTAACAACTGTAAACATTTGCTCTCTGCTGACAATATGCAGGACCCTGAGATAGCTTTTCATTGGTTTTCCCTCTAAACAAAAGACAAATTTTATGTTCGAAGGTCTGCAAGCTGTGTCACTGCCAGGCTGGGTGGAATAGAGAGAGGACTTTAGCAGGACAATCCCTGGAACCACTTAAGGGAAAGAAAAGATTAATTAACTTGTAAGTCCTGCCTCTCAAATATCTTGAATATAGAAATTCTTTCATACTGAAACATCATTTTCCCCACAGTGCAAACAAACTGTTCACTTTCTAATTTATCTTCATGTTCTAGTTTGTGCATTACAGTGAGCATCACAGGTGAGGAATAACAGCAATATTGTTCACCTGATTCCTAAGTGCATGTGTACGTAGATCTCATTGCAACATGCATGCAGCAGGATCCCTGTCCTTTTCATTGGAGTTTGATGAATATTAAGTTCTAGAATTTTGAATAGTCTCATTTTTATAAAACAGTCATTTTTAATTTTAATAAGCAATTTTGACTATTTTAGATGAAATCTTATTTTAACATGTAGGAAAAAAATATTTTTGTACAATTTCCAGACTTTATTTTCTTAAAAATGCACTCAAATTTTATATTAATTTAATTATATTTTATTTTTTAATCAATTTGATCATTCTGACATAAGTATACAACTTATATATGAAAATCTGCATTATTTCAATAAAGTTAGTGACTTTGCTTGAAATGATGATCCAAAATTTAAATTTCAAGAAGCAAATATGTATGAATTTCTGAATTTCATTGGCAGCCTACCAAGAGAATGCCCAGGCACAAACTAAATTCAGTAATCTTTGATGTTTTGTTAACAAATGGCTTTGTATATATTTTTTCTAACATTCTTATGAGGTTCTATTTTTCAAGTTATAAATACAGGACATACTTCATCTAGCAATTGCTAGCTTCGTTTAAAATAAGTGGCCTCCATTTGTCCCAGGCCTTATAAAGTTTGCGTGAGGACGAGGAATCCCATCAGCAGAGGCTCAGGGTAGACTCCCACCTGGAGGAATGCATGAAACAGAAGTGAATCTCAGGATGCTGGAGATTGTTGAGGTGGCAAGGAGACACTCACAGCCCAAGCTGGGTGGTGACACTGGCAGTTGCAGTCAACAAAGAAATGACTGAAAGCAGCTGATGCACTTCACTCTGTTCCATGTACCAGTCAGCTTGTTCACCCTGATTCCCCAGCCCTTTCCCTGCTGCCTTTGCAAATTCAAGCATGAAATTCCTTTCCTGGAAATTTCAAGAGGAGACCATTGAAGAGAGAGTTTTGAACTGGATAGTGATTGAAATGAGAATACCTGAATTTGACTACAGATATACTAAATTAGACTAACACTTGCCAAATTGCACTTTGATTTTTCAGTGCAAAAACAGAAACATGGCTTATAAATAGGAAATGATCACCGATACCAAAATAAAGATATGCTTATTTAACAATATCTGATTTGAGGTTTTATAATGTATGATTTCTTATTGGTGGCACCTTACTGGAAAACAGGACAACTTTGAATTGGAGAAATCAACAAAAGAAAGCAATACAGTTTTTATTAACTTGTTGGCTTACTGCAGTGATTTATAATTTCTGCACAATAGAGGAGCCTAAGTGCTTTCAAAATGTTACAATCGCATTGCTCCATCCAGACTAATAGAGGCCTGCACTCCGCGTGAGACTCAACATCTCTATATTTTTAAGGCAATTCAGATGATTCTAATGAGCAGCCAGGGTTGTAAGCCACAGAGAAGGTATCTGCTTAGTCAACTCTTTGCTGGTTTTATCTATTTTCTTAGATTTGGGCAGATTCATGAATCTGCAGTTCATGCTGCATTCTTTCTTCTCTCCCTCATTGAATAGTCATGGTTCAAGACCATACTAACTGATTAGGCTCTTTGCCTCAGGTGACTTGTAGGATAGCTTCTTTACTGAGGGGAGTGTGACAGCGGCTCAGTGACCTGGGAAAATAACCTGTACTGAAGCCAATTAGTTGCACCATTTCTACTTTAATGATGCAGAGCAATTAAGAGAAGGGTTGCACTGGAAAATTCCTGGGACTGAGACCAGCAGTCTTAGGCTATTATGAGGTTAGGCACAAAATTCACTCATTCATTCAACAAACATACATTGAGCACCAACTATGTGGTAGACACTGGAAATAAAATGATGATAAGGGATATAATGCCAGACTTTAAAGAGGTCTGTTTTTTTTTTTTCTCACCTCATATTTTTAACTTCTTAGCTATCTGGGACTCACCAGTTCTTAGTCTCAAATTTTCAACCACTGCTTTCCAGACTTTGGAATATGAAAGATCAGTAATTTTTGTTGTTGTTGGAAGAATGGCCAATTTTTAATTTTTCCAGATAAGAAAGCAAAATCCAATGAAATGTAACAAGTATATTATCTCAGAATAAAAAATTACCATCTAAATGAAGTGAATTTAGTTTCATGAAAACTTGTACACATTTTTTTTTCTCATTTTGTTGCTTCCTAGTAAGTTTTTATTTGAAACCAAATGATTGCCTGCCTGCCTTCCTGTCTTCCTTCCTTTCTTCCTCCCCACCTCTCTCTTTCTAATAAGCAGTACTTATTCTCCAAATAAATATGGTATGACCAAATTATATCTCCAGCCAGGATGGAGTATCAGTATCAGATTTTTTACCCCCTCCCCAACTCTCTTTGAACAATCAATAAACGAAGAAAATGTGTTAAACAATGGTTTTCAACACAATGGAGGACTGTGATTCCTGAACAATGAGACGAATGAGGTGAGCCCTATGATTACTCCAGCTTTATGTCTTCACAGAGATTCAAGTCTATGATTCAGGTTAGAGAACCTGTAGATCTTGGAAGAATCCCTGAGTTGAGATGGAGCTAAAAGCTTAGAGTAAACAAGAGGGCCAGAGTTCATATGGAAGAATACTTGGCAATAAAGAGGTACATAGTCAGAGATCGCAGATCTGCAGTTTCTCCTGAGTTTTCAGCTGAGTACTGATAAATACATTCATGTTAGGAAACTACCTACAGGCAGGAACAAAAATCACCTAGAAGAGTTACAGGTAGGAATGCCTGGCATTCACACAGGGTCAGAATAGTGCTCACATCCAGAAAACACACTGGAAAACCTCCTAATTAATATATTTTTAAAAAATGAACAGAGCATCAGTGAACTGTTCGATGAATTCAACTGTATTTATGTAAGTTCAATTGGAGTCACTAAGAGAGTGGGAGGGCAGAAAAAATACCTGAAGAAATGATGGCCAGAATTTTCCAACTTTGATAAAGATTATAAAGCCACAAATTCAGGCACATGAAACACAGAACTATTCCTAGACACATCATAAACAAATTTCTCAAAACCAGTGATAAACAGCAAATTTAAAAGCAGTAAGGAGGGAATTTATCTTAAATACAGAGAAACAAAGAAAAGAATAAAAACACATTCCACATCAGAAAAAAATACAAGTGAGAAGACAATTTTCATTTATGATGATTTAAAAATCTTCAACAAATTAGAAATGAAAAGAACTTCCTCAACTCTACATCTAACCCCATGCTTAATAATGAAAGATGAAGTGATTTTCCTCTAAAATCAGGAACACAAAAAAGAATGTTTGTTCTTACCAGATCTGCAGTGTTTTTAGTAAAAATGTAACAAGTATATTATCTCAGAATATCCAACATTGTATTGGATATTCTAGTCAATGCAATAAGGCAAGAAAAAAGAATAAAATTATCCAGAATTAGAATAAAGAAATAAACACTTTTTTTTTTCAGATGATATGACTATCTATGTACAAAATATGGTGAAATCTACAAAACAAGAACTACTTGAATAACTGAATTCAGCAAAGTGGTAGAATTTAAAATTGATATGCAAATTACATTGTATTTCTATATAGTAGCAACAAAATTATAAATGGAAATAAGACAATAATACCATTTACAACAGCATCAATAAATACACAATGCTCAGGGATAAAGCTACTGAGACCTACAAAACATTGCTTAGAAAAACCAAGGACATAAATTGTGGAGATACATTTTGTGTTTGTGAGTAAGGAAAACTGGTTATTGTTATGATCCCAATTCTATCCAAATTGAACAATGTATTCAAGACAATCCAAATCAAAATTTCATCAAGTATATTAATAAAAATGAATGAATTGCTATTAAAATAATATGGAAGTGAGAAGGTCAGACAATAACCAATATAATTTTGAAAAGGAACAAAGCTAGAGGGACCAACACTACTTGGTATCAAGATTTTATAATGTTACAGAAATCAAGGCAGTGAGATATTGGTATTAATATAGACAAATAGAGCAATGGAATAAGATGTCCTGAAACAGGCTAATACATATATACATGATTGACTTTTTTTTTTTTTTTTTGAGAGAGAGAGAGAGAAGAGAGAATTTTAATATTTATTTATTTATTTTTCAGTTTTTGGTGGACACAACATCATTGTTTGTATGTGGTGCTGAGGATCGAACCCGGGCCGCATGCATGCCAGGCGAGTGCGCTACCGCTTGAGCCACATCCCCAGCCCCATGATTGACTTTTGACAAAGATGCAAAGGCAATTCAGCGGGGGAAAGAATAGTCTTGGTCAGTTTGATTTGTTGTAACAAATTACTGCCGATTGGGTGGCTTATGATATTCACAAAAATTTATTTTACAGTTCTGAAAGCTGGAAGTTCCAAAAGAGAATGCCAGAGGGTGGGAATCTGGTAAGTGCATGCTTCCAGGTTGCAGATTCCTGCTTTACCATGGTGGAAAGAGGGCAAGAGAGCTTTCTGGGGTCCTTTTCATAATGGCATTAATCCCAGTCAAAGGGTTCCACTTCATGACTTAATTACTTTCCAAAGTCCCCTATCTGTTAATATAATCATGTTGTGGGAGAGGATATCAACATATGAATTTGGGGCAGATACAAATAGTCCATTGCAGACCATCTTTTCAGCAATGGTACTGGAACATTTGGATATTAATTAGGCCAAAAACTTTGAACTTGTATCTAGACCTCCCACCACAGAAAAAAATTAATTTAATGAATCATACATCTATATGTAAAATTTCAAACTGTCAAGCTTCTAAAAGAAAAGAAGAAAATATTTTTTGTGATTTTAGGTTAAGCAGTTTTCATATATATCATACACAGCATGAGTCATAAAAGAAAAATTTTACATACTGTATTTCAAAACTAAAAATTACTGTTCCTTAAAAACACTGTTTCAAGAATAAAAAGACAAACATTTTTATTCAAATTAATTGCAAAAGAACATGCAGAAAGATTTCAGATTATTTATAGAATGAATTGGATCTTAAAACATATTCTACAATATCTTATTAATGATGCAAAAAAAATATAATGAAGAGTAGAGGAAATCAGATGGACGATATATGCACAGAACTTCTCTTTACTGCTCATAAAGATGTCAGGTCCAAATGAGAGTTGGGGATAAGGGGCATATTAGTCATAAATTTGAGAATGTTCTTCAAATTGTACTTTCTTGACATCTGAGTTATGTCTTCCAAATAGCCTCCTGTGCTCAGAATGAGGTAAAAGCCCTTATTGATTATTATCTTATTGATAGAGTATTCTCTGTCTTACTCTAGCACTAGCTCTTTTGTTCTCTCTCTTGATGGGAAAGAATAGGAGGCTGTGTTCACCATTGCTAATAAATCCTTGAGATAATAAAATGCAATTGAAAAGCCATAATCAATTCCTCCAAGGGTAGATCTATACTGAGAATAAGTTTCTCCTAATCACCCATACCTTGTAGTTCTGTCTTATGATGATCTTAGACATTAAGAAAAGTCCCTAAAGTAATGCAAAGAACACTATGCATTAGGAAGCATAGAGATCATTCTCCAGCTACATAGGCCATCCAAAATGAGTTGTAGTCTTCAATTAATGGACTAAGTGATCTATGTTCTCCTGTTCCTCCTATGCACTGAAATGACAAGAACTTTTTAGCCCTCCACCCAATGTTTAATTGGCAACACTTCTTGGGATGCCTACACATAATGCTTGTGGATCTCATCAGGAGCTTCATGGGTTTAGCAGCTATTAGACCCAGATTTAAAAAAATATTGGATGAATCCAGGCTAAATTCTCTCAATAGAAGGAAATTTTAAATGTCCCAGAAGCAACATCTAGGACAACTTTTAGATGACTAGGTTATATAACAAAACAACGAACCCATGAAGAAGGGAATCTATATTGTTAATTCTCCTGGGAAGAACACTTTGAAAAATATTTAAATCCTTTTGTCCTTTAAAAATAACACCATCCAGGTAAGGTGGTGCATGCCTGTAATCCCAGCAGCTCAGTAGGCTGAGGCAAGAGGAGAGTGAGTTCAAAGCCAGCCTCAGCAACCTAGTAAGGCCCCAAGCAACTCAGTGAGACCCTGTCTCTAAATAAAATACAAAAAAGGGTTAGGGATGTGGCTCAGTGTTTAAGTGCCCCTGAGTTCAACCCTGGTAACAAAAATAAAAAATACAGATAACACCAATTTTATTTGTTCATATCTTAACATAACCTGCTAGATTTTGATGACCAGATGCTTTTATTTAATGCTTTTTTATTGCATCATTAATATATTTAAACATACTTCCTCCATATATTTTCTTTTCCTGAAAAAAGTAAGTACATTGTTGGCCTTTGTCTTATTTTCATAAGTTTTGGCTACAAGCCTATATAAAATGTAAGCTTTGTTGTTTTTATCAGAAAAAAATGCAATGAACTGGACTGCAAAATAGTAAACTAAAACTGTAAGGCAGAGGGTAAATTTCACACAGTTTCAAATGCCCAATGCCCTCTGCTTAGGCTGGGGACAGGCCTTTTCTCCATCTTTCTCTAGCTGTGACCAGAATCAGGAAGGACACAGATATATGAAAATTTTGTGATGAAGAGATTATACAGATTAAGGCATGTTCATGGCTTACAATATTTTTTTTTTACCAAATAAATTCTTTTCATCTGAAAAGGTTTCTCACAAACCTCAAAGAAGTCTCAAGAGTCTATTGTAGGAGAGGAAATAGCAACATACTCAATTATAAATAATCTCTGAAGATGAAGCTTTTGGATGAATCATTGCTTTCTGACATATGCTTTATAAATTCACTTTTCAAAAAAATATTATTATTTCCATGTTTACCTGGCCTAAATTCAAAGTCATGAGGACATTCTTATAGTTATTTTCTATTTTCCTTTGCTCTCAACCTACATTACAATAATTTTTATCTCTTTCAACTTACATATACCTACATTAAATTTACATGTAGTTCTCCAAATTAAATTTTATCAAATTAAATGTTTGTATACCAAAAATAAGAAAATAAAACTTAACAGAACACCATGGTGTTTTTTAATATTTTTCCAGCTGTCTCTCTTAAAACTTGCTGCCTGTTGCTTGGAACAACATCTTCTTTCCTGGCTGGGAGATCATGAGATGTTGGATTGGTGTTGTTTATATAATCTTTTATTCCAAACATCAAGAAATACATTTTGGGCAATTAGGAAAATTAAGCATACAGCAGTGAATAGAACAAAGTCCCTACTCTTTGGAAGTTACAACAGATGATTGTGAGGGGAAAGTATAAATAATGAACCATAGGTTAGGATGTGGTTCTTGTGTATTCAATTCTAGCTTGGAGAATGTATCGGTTAGTCTGTGCTGCTATAACAAATATACCATAGGCTTTATGACCAAACAACATTTATTTCTTAGAGTTCTGGAAGCTGGAAAGTTTAAGATCAAGGTGCCAGCACATAGGGTGTTGGTGAGGGTCCTCTTCCTGGTTTGCAGATAGCTGTCTTCTCACTGAGTCTTTGCAGAGCAGAGGGAAGAAGCAATCTTTCCACTGTCTCTTCATATAAGGAACCAATAGCAAAATGAGCAGAGTAGTGATTATATTTCAGTTCTGTTAGGTGCCATATTTTCTGTAGGTAAGGGAAAGGATTAGACTAACCCTATCCCATTCATGAGTACTCCACCTTCATGACCTAATTACTTTCCAAAGCCTCTACTTCTGAATATCATCACATTGGAGATTAACCTTCAACATAAAAATTTGGAGGGACACACACATTCAGCCCATAGCAGGGAGCCTTGTAAAGTGAAAGCATCCATATTTCTCAGAGTCTATCAAATAAACTCCTGGGGAGCTGGGCTTCAGTTGGTGTCCCACTTTCCACAATGTTGTTTTCTCTTCATGGGGTAGGGATGAGGACAACCTGAGCCCCTACTCTCATAAATTGACTGTAGTGACTCTTTTTAAGTGTATTCATTCTTGATACCAACCCTTCCCTGGAGAAAAACAAGCAGAGGAGAGATACCTTCCAGAAATAGCAGCAAACTCACCTTGAGAAATTATCAGTGATAAGAAAGTTGTCGGTTTTACAAGAATACTATCTAATAGAATTACAAATTTCAAACTGTTTTCTGACTTGTTCTGAATTGAAATTCCTCCACATTTTAAATTTTCTGAAGTGCCTATGTATTTTTATTGATGCATTATAATCATACCTAACTGTGGGATTTGTCATTACATATTTATACATGCACATAACATATTTGGTAAAATTCTATTGATTAATAAAAAGAAAATTATATTTTCTCCAACATGATCTTTTAGATGAAGCCAGCTGATTCTGACCATAATTTTAGTCAGTGATCAATAATAAATGAGCAGAGGCCCAAGAAGACCCCAGGAAGTGTAGAGAAATGCTGGAGAACAATGGAGAAGCCTGACTTACTTAGATGAGAACTTGAAACATACTCCCCTTTTTCCAAGTGCTACAGTGAAGCAATCATTTTGGGAGAGAAGACAAAAGAAATTACACCGGATGGTATAAAATTGTGTCTTTCATATTCCTGGAAAAGTAGCAGGAATACAATAGCAGCAACCAATAGCAGAGTTATTTTTCAGTTCTGTTAGGTGCCATATTTTCTGTAGGTAAGGGAAAGGATTAGACAACCTATTGAAATTTATTTCTAAAGTCATACTTAAAGCAAGATATGAATGCTATAACAATGAAAACTAAATATTTTAGGTCCTAATTAAATTTTAAAATGAATAAGGTAAGTGATTTTAATGTTTTTATTAAAGGAATTTTGTAAGTCTATAAAATAAGTTTTTACATTTTTTGCACATGATTGATTGGGATAATGGTGATATGGCTAATTCTTCTACTGATTGTTTTTTTAAATGTGGTTATTATCTTTTTAGTAATAAATATTATATATAAAATGAATGTATATATATATATATATATATATATATATATATATATATATTTATTTATTTATTTATAACTGGTGTGTACGTGTGTATGTGTGTGTGGGTGTGTGTTAGGTGATCCCAACACAATTAAAAAGTTTAAGGGGCTGGGGTGTAGCTCAGTGGTACAGAACATGGTTAGCATGTCCAAGTCTTGGGTTCAATCCTGAACACACACACACACACACACACACACACACACAAACAAGAAGAATACAAAAGAAAAAAAAAGAAAGGATTCAAGCAAGTGGATTCAATATAAAACAAGGTTATCTTCATATAGCAGCCCCTTTTACAAGGTAGAATTTCCTTAGGCTGAATGTAGGAATAGGACTTATAATCAAGACTTCAGTAAATGTGAAAGAAAACTGGAGCCCAGCATTTCTATTTCTGTCAGTCTCAACGGACGCTCTGAGAGGGGAAAGTGCTCAAGTAAGTTTGAGACATGCTGTGTAGTTGATTCCATTCTTGCGAGTTCATGATTCACATCAGTGCATCAAGACTCTGAGAAGTCCTGCGGGAATACACAGTTTACCTTTGTTTAGACCCAACTTTTCCAAGCTTCTTGTCATTCTCTGGGATAAACACAACTGTAGGCCAACTGATGGTTTTAACATTTGAAGAGAGAATAATAAGTGTGATGGAGAGAAGGGAAACATTGGTATGGAGTTTAAAGATGGGGGAGGGGTGCTCCAAGATCAAGTGTGTGTCAGCTGCCTTCAGCACTGGAGAGAGAAGATGCTGACGGAGGACCATGTGTAGTTGGTTTGATTAAATGGCATGCGCCCAGGATGGCTACAGTCACAGAGATCATTCATTTACTCCTCTGATTCCATGCTCAGCCAGCAGTTTTCTGGCTATGATTTGGCTTTTCATATAACTTTATCCGTAGGCAGAAAAAGCAGTGATGATTATTTCAGTGCACTTGATATTTTATCTTTGCAAATTTTTAAATAACCTTCTGGCACAAGTCCCTTGTGAGCTTGATCAGCCAAGTAAATCCAGCTAATCCTAGCCACTTCAGGAAACTCTGGAAAAATCAGCTTTGCAGCTGCCAGCTAAAAACCAAGCTTAAATTTTAATGAATCTGCCTAGGTACCACTACCTTTCCTTCTGAGACCCAACTCAAGTGGCCTCTTTTAAAAACAACTTCTCTTCACTCCTATTTAATTACAACCAGATGACAGAGATGGGTTCTGGAACAGAAATCTCTTAGAACAACGACAATAACAAAAACAAATCTCATTGCATAACCCTGTGCTTCAAAAACTGGGATCCGCAGACGTGTGGCAGTGAGTAAAGAGGCATGCAAAGACTCGAGACAAAATGCAAATCTTCCAGAAATATCAATCTAAAAATGACTTTATATCAAAAGAAGCAAACATGGATAAATATACTTTGTAATAGAATGAAAATCCCTGAATTTTTAGGAAAAAAATCTAAAATTGTCAAAAAATTCACACTTATCAGGGCTGGGGATGTAGCTCAGTGGTAGAGTGCTTGCCAAACATGCATGAGGCCGTGGGTTCCAAAGCACTGCAGGGAAAGAAAAATTTATGCTTATGGTAGGCCTTTTTTTTTTTTTTTGTACCAGGAATTGAATACCAGCGTGCTTAACCATTGAGCCACATCTCTAGCCTTGTTTATTTTTTATTTTGAGACAGGGTCTCTCTAAGTTGCTTAGGAGCTTACTAAGTTGCTGAGGCTAGCCTCAAACTTGGTGATTCTCCTGCCTCAGCCTCCCGAGTTGCTGGGATTACAGGTGTGTGCCACCACACCTAGAAAGAAGGCCACTTTTAACACTGCCCTCAAGACTCCCTAGTCGTATAGTAGTAATCATCATCAAGCATCTAGGTAAGAGAGGGAAACTTCATTTAAATAACATTTAAAAGGGAAGAAGGATAAAATCTAACATTCATCAAGCCTCTACCACAGGCCAAGCATTTTAAGTGAATCATCATACAAAACTCACTCACTGTCTGAGTGGGCCTTGCATCTGTTTTAAAAATGCAAAGGTAGTAGCCATGACAGGACCAGATTTGCATCCAACTCTCCCATCTGTGTGCTCCTGCCACTACATTAGATGTGTTTATACAGGACTAGCAACCTACTATTAAAGGACTCTTCAAACCTTTTTTGTAAAGAGCCAATGAGTAAGGATTTTATGCTTTGTGGCCATCTGGTTTCTGTCAAATCAGCCCTTGTAGCATGAAAAAACCATAGACAATATTTAAACAACTGAGTGGCTGGGTTCCAATAATGAATCGTGACACTGAAATTTGAATGCCTTTAATTATTGCACACAACAAAATAGTCTTCTTTTTCTTATTTTCAAGCATTCATAAATGTAAAACTAATTTTTTATATGGGCTCATTAGCTATACGAAAACATGGCCAGGGTTTGCTATCCTCTGAATTAATGAGCTGTAAAACTCGATTTTGTGAGTTGCTTCCAGCATTAAAATTTTTTTAAAGATACAAAATACAAGACATAAGATGAGGAGAGAAAATATCACAATATATCATGTTCACCAATATATCATGAAATTTTTTTGTTACCATATTTGATTAAATCTGAAACCAATGAGTATATAATGCACCAATTAATCTAGGTACTAATAAGAAAGAAATGCTGACAGCTATTAAGTACAAGATAACATTAATTGTAAAATGCACCCCCTTTTAAAGATATTAAAAATGTGAAAAATTATATATCTTATAATGAAATACAATTTACAAAACAAAAATCTCTGTGTGTGTATATACTACTTGTTGACATAAAATGTATTTTGTACCAAGATATAATAAAAAGTTGTTTCCTTTTGAATAATAAAAGAAATGAAATAAAAATTTACAAAATGATTCAGATTCTACCATCCTCTAAAATAATTTTCCATATTTCTTTCCAGTTCTTGACATGCTTAATTTTAACATAACTGTGACCATAATATAAATGCAATTTATGTTCTGCTTTTTTTCCTGTATATTTCCAGGTTGCCATATAATTTGTGTATTGGTTATTTTTAATGCCCCATAATATGTAATGAAATTTATGATTTCTTATGTGTAATTTTACTGAGCCATTTTTTTTTTGTTGTTTAAATGTTAGGTTGTTTTATATTCTTCCATTGATCTCTAATGAACACCTTCTTATTCTAGCATTTTCTTCACTTGGAATTCTGATTATTATGTTAAATGTTATAAATATTTTCATGACTCTTTAGATATATTACCAAACATAATTTATATGATAAATGATAATTTATACATTGTTTTAACTTTTAAAAATAAGTGCATAACAGAACAAAAAATTGATGCTATTCTCATTAACAACTTTTTCAAGACTTTTTCATATGGAATTTTTAAAGTAATTATTATCTTCAAAGAAATAATCCCAGGAATTAAGGTTTTCCTGGGATGATAGATACCTACTCTCTCAACTGATTTTCCCTACCACAGGGCAAGCAAGTGGCAAGGGGGAGCAATTCGACTCCCTGGGGCCCAAGACTTCTCCCACTGACAAAACTAAAAGTTGGTTCTTCGAAAAAATAAATAAGATCTACAGACCCTTAGCCATGCTAATGAAGAGAAGAAGAGAGAACTCAAATTACTAACATATGGGATGAAAAAGGCAATATCACAACAGATGCTACAGAAATACAGAAGACAATTAGAAATTATTTTGAAAACCTATATTCCAATAAAATAGAAGATAGTGAAGACATCGATAAATTTCTTAAGTCATATGATTTGCCCAGACTGAGTCAGGAGGATACACACAATTTGAACAGACCAATATCAATGGATGAAATAGAAGAAGCAATCAAAAGACTACCAACCAAGAAAAGCCCAGGACCGAATGGGTATACAGTGGAGTTTTACAAAACCTTTAAAGAAGAATTAATACCAATACTTTTCAAGTTATTTCAGGAAATAGAAAAAGAGGGAGCTCTTCCAAATTCATTCTATGAGGCCAACATCACCCTGATTCTGAAACCAGACAAAGACACCTCAAAGAAAGAAAACTACAGACCAATATCCCTAATGAACCTAGATGCAAAAATCCTCAATAAAATTCTGGCGAATCGGATACAAAAACACATCAAAAAAATTGTGCACCATGATCAAGTAGGATTCATCCCTGGGATGCAAGGATGGTTCAATATACGGAAATCAATAAATGTTATTCACCACATCAGTAGACTTAAAGATAAGAACCATATGATCATCTCAATAGACACTGAAAAAGCATTTGACAAAGTACAGCATCCCTTTATGTTCAAAACATTAGAAAAACTAGGGATAACAGGAACTTACCTCAACATTGTAAAAGCTATCTATGCTAAGCCTCAGGCTAGCATCATTCTGAATGGAGAAAAATTGAAGGCATTCCCTCTAAAATCTGGAACAAGACAGGGATGCCCTCTATCACCACTTCTATTCAATATAGTTCTCGAAACACTGGTTGGCCAGAGCAATTAGACAGACGAAAGAAATTAAAGGCATAAAAATAGGAAAAGAAGAACTTAAATTATCACTATTTGCAGAAGACATGATTCTATACCTAGAAGACCCAAAAGGGTCTACAAAGAAACTACTAGAACTAATAAATGAATTCAGCAAAGTGGCAGGATATAAAATCAACACGCATAAATCAAAGACATTTCTGTATATCAGTGACAAAACTTCTGAAACGGAAATGAGGAAAAACACCCCATTCACAATATCCTCAAAAAAAATAAAATACTTGGAAATCAACCTAACAAAAGAGGTGAAAGATTTATACAATGAAAACTACAGAACCCTAGAGAGAAATAGAAGAAGATCTTAGAAGATGGAAAAATAGACCCTGTTCATGGATAGGCAGAACTAACATCATCAAAATGGCGATATTACCAAAAGTTCTCTATAGGTTTAATGCAATGCCAATCAAAATCCCAATGGCATTTCTTGTAGAAATAGATAAAGCAATCATGAAATTCATATGGAAAAATAAAAGACCCAGAATAGCAAAAGCAACTCTAAGCAGGAAGTGTGAATCAGGCGACATAGCGATACCAGATTTCAAACTATACTACAGAGCAATAGTAACAAAAACAGCATGGTATTGGTACCAAAACAGGCGGGTGGACCAATGGTACAGAATAGAGGACTCAGAGACTAATCCACAAAGTTACAACTATCTTATATTTGATAAAGGGGCTAAAAGCATGCAATGGAGGAAGGATAGCATCTTCAACAAATGGTGCTGGGAAAACTGGAAATCCATATGCAACAAAATGAAACTGAATCCCCTTCTTTTGCCATGCACAAAAGTTAACTCAAAATGGATCAAGGAGCTTGATATCAAATCAGAGACTCTGCGTCTGATAGAAGAAAAAGTTGGCTCCGATCTACATATTGTGGGGTCGGGCTCCAAATTCCTTAATAGGACACCCATAGCACAAGAGTTAATAACAAGAATCAACAAATGGGACTTACTTAAACTAAAAAGTTTTTTCTCAGCAAGACAAACAATAAGAGAGGTAAATGGGGAGCCTACATCATGGGAACAAATTTTTACTCCTCACACTTCAGATAGAGCCCTAATATCCAGAGTATATAAAGAACTCAAAAAATTAGACAATAAGAAAACAAATAACCCAATCAACAAATGGGCCAAGGACCTGAACAGACACTTCTCAGAGGAGGACATACAATCAATCAACAAGTACATGAAAAAATGCTCACCATCTCTAGCAGTCAGAGAAATGCAAATCAAAACCACCCTAAGATACCATCTCACTCCAGTAAGATTGGCAGCCATTATGAAGTCAAACAACAACAAGTGCTGGCGAGGATGTGGGGAAAAGGGTACTCTTGTACATTGCTGGTGGGACTGCAAATTGGTGCGGCCAATTTGGAAAGCACTATGGAGATTCCTGGGAAAGCTGGGAATGGAACCACCATTTGACCCAGCTATTGCCCTTCTCGGACTATTCCCTGAAGACCTTAAAAGAGCGTACTACAGGGATACTGCCACATCAATGTTCATAGCAGCACAATTCACAATAGCTAGACTGTGGAACCAACCCAGATGCCCTTCAATAGATGAATGGATAAAAAAAATGTGGCATTTATACACAATGGAGTATTACTCTGCACTAAAAAATGACAAAATCATGGAATTTGCAGGGAAATGGATGGCATTAGAGCAGATTATGCTAAGTGAAGCTAGCCAATCCCTAAAAAACAAATGCCAAATGTCTTCTTTGATATAATGAGAGCAACTAAGAACAGAGTAGGGAGGAAGAGCAGGAGGAAAAGATTAACATTAAACAGAGACATGAGGTGGGAGGGAAAGGGAGAGAAAAGGGAAATTGCATGGAAATGGAAGGAGACCCTCATTGTTATACAAAATTACATATAAGAGGTTGTGAGGGGAATGGGAAAATAAACAAGGAGAGAAATGAATTACAGTAGATGGGGTAGAGAGAGAAGATGGGAGGGGAGGGGAGGGGGGATAGTAGAGGATAGGAAAGGTAGCAGAATACAACAGTTACTAATAGGGCATTATGTAAAAATGTAGATGTGTAACCGATGTGATTCTGCAATCTGTATTTGGGGTAAAAATGGGAGTTCATAACCCACTTGAATCTAATGTATGAAATATGATATGTCAAGAGCTTTGTAATGTTTTGAACAACCAATAAAAAAAAAAAGGAAAAAAAAAGAGGACAAAGAGGTGAAGATGGCTTTAATAATCCCACCTGGGTCCCTGGAAGAATTTTCCAATTTTCAGAAATAGAGAAATTAGCGGGGAAACGCCAGATTGAAATGGATAATTGAAGCATCTCATTGAGTAGACCACAGGACAGGAGAGATCAGAACTGGAAATGCAGTAGTAGAACTGGTATAAAGGTAATGCGAATTGTATTTGTGAGGGATATTTAAATTCAGAGAGAGAGAAAGAGGCAAGAAAGGCAGAGATCACAAGAGAAGAGGGCAGAGGGCAGAAGGCTGTGCTCTGTGGCTATTTTCCCAGGTTCAAGGGCCAGGAGGACGCAGAGTTGGTGAAGGCAAGAGAGAAAGGTGGTCAGAGGAGGTGGGGAGCAAAGGGTTTCAGGCAGCACACGATCAACAAAAACACACCTCAATGAAGGGGAAGAATTGTGGCTGCCAGGAAAGACTGAATTTGGCTTTAAGGATATCATTTTTGACCTTTTGAGAGTGTGTATGGGAATATGGGGTGGGAGGGGAAGAAGCCAGTTTCCTAGGTAAGTGGTGGAAAATAACTGGGTGTTGTGAACGTGGACACCTAGGCTTACTGCGGAGGGAAAGAGAGGAGTGGAGAGGGAGTAGCAGGGGCAAGCATAGGTTAAAGCAAGAGAGATGGGGTGGGAAGAAGGGGCCAGGGAAGACACAAAAACTAAAAGATGTAAATGAGTGTGGATGCCAACTCACTATGCATAAGCTTACTGTAGTCAGAGTTGTGCAAAACCATGTGTGCAAAATCTCCTTCAATGAATGTTAATCACATGCTCTATGTGTAGCTTTCGAAGTATTCAATGACCAACTATAAGAAAAAATATGTAAATGAAACAAAAGTTTTATCCTAATATTTTCTATGTATTTCCATTTAAATTTTTTTTTAAAATTGTTGATAGACCTTTATTTTTATTTATTTATTTATATGGGGTGCTGAGAATTGAACCCAGTGCCTCACACATGCCAGGCAAGTACACTAATGCTGAGCACAGCCACTGCCGCAGTCTGGCTGGGCACAAATCACGAGCCACTGAAGCAGGAACAAACTTTATTTTTAAACTGCAGGAAAACACTTCACACAGCTCCCGGGGAATCCTCCCGAACGCGCCACAAGGCTTGTCCAGGAACCCCCAGCCGGAACTATCTCTCCCGGAAATCCCTCCTCCTGCACTTCCCCAACCAATGGGAACTCTCGGGGAATCCCCGGAAATCCCCACGAGAACTCCAAAATAGTGCGAGAACTCAAAAGTTGCGGCAGAGGCGGACAGGCAGAGGCGCCTGTCAATCAATACTGTTGGCAAAATGCCAGGGGCCATACAGACTCAGCCGTGGCTCTCAGCAAGCCACAGTCCTATATTTCCATTTTTATTTAGTCTTCTCATCTTCTAATTCCCTAACCCTCTTCTTCTTTTCTCCTCCTCCTTTTCCTTCCCCCTCTTCCTCCTAGTCTGCCTCCTCCTCCTCCTCCTCTCCTTCTTCTCTAGTTAAAGAAGGAGAATGGTTGAATCCCACTAAATAAAATTTCATTATCCACAATGTGGAAAACTCCAATCTACAAGGTGGTCCTAAAGGCAATATTTGTTTTGAGGTGGGTTGCATTCCATCAAAAATTTCATAATATATGAATATATTTTATGACATGTTTTAGGCTTTAAATATCTGTAATTCTAAACAATATCAAATACTGTTGTGCTATAAAGTTCTTCTTCCTTCTACTACAGAGACTGGAAAAGCTAAATATTTTCCCAGCCTCTCTTGCAGCTATGCAGATAGAGGTAGCCAGAAGCTCAGATTTTGCCTAATGAGACATTAGCGATGGTCTCTTGGGGTTCTGGAAAACACTTGTTTACCTGCTTTTTCTGAGCTTCTCCTTCCTACTTTGAAAGTGAAAGTCATATCTGAAGTAGAAACAACCATACTATGATCACGAATGAAAGGTCAAAACAATCGCAAGGACACTGGTCCTGACATTGTTGAACCTCTAAAACAATGCCAGCCCCTTCCTGTGGCACTTTCTCCATTACTAATGTTATGTTTGGAACAAAATGAACACAAATGCACCTCTGTGCCTGTGTCTCTTAAGTTCACATATTCACCTTCTTTTCATTAGACCCAGAGGTCCTGCCAAGTGCTGACCATTCTCATGTGAAACAGAAGATTTGGGCTTCAGCATTGCACCTCAAAAACCAGAGAAAGAAATGCATAGAGCACAAAACTATTTCAGGTTGACAAAAGATATTTCTAGTGACTATTAAATTCATGTATGTTTCTGTAAGAATTGAGGTTCCTCACAGAAGTGTGCAAGTTCATTTTCAGTTTTGAGAGAATAAATTGAAAAGAGAAGATGCTATGCCAGGGTCAATCATTACTGCTTCCTTGGCTTTTCCCTCTCAGAATTAGTGGTTTGGCAGGGAAACCTCTGTGGCCCAGAGCTCCCACTGGCACCAAGAGAGGCAGGTAAGTCATGGTGTTCAGATTCCCTGGGGATCCTTTACTGCTCGGAGTACTCTGGTCAGGCAGTGAGTCTCAGACTTGGAAACTTGGATCTCCTGTTGCTGGCCTTGGGGAAAGGTTATCATCTCTTTAGATGTATGAATGATAGATAGGCCATTGTCAAGCACATTATGAGTCACTGCAAATGGATCAAGCTACCATGGTACCCCCTATGTTAGAATTTTCCAGATAAATAAAATCATAGGATGTGTGTTTGTGTGTGTGTGTGTGTGTGTGTAACCCATATACCATGAATATGTGTGTGTGTGTATATATTATATTATATAATATATATATATATATATATATATATATATATATATATATATATATATACTACCCAATTTGACACATAAAATAAGCCATGATGCCCTATTACTAACAAACCACACCTCTCCTTTAAGACTCTTCAAATAGAACAGTGGTATTCCTAAGAAGTTTATAAAGGCCTAATGTAATGATTTTTTGACTTTATGATAATGCAAAAGCAATATACACTTAGTACAAACTAGAATTAGAATTTTAAGTTTGATGTTTCCTAGGCTGTCCATAATGCTCTATGAAACTCTCTTGAGATGCTGGGAAGAGGTAGGGAGACACAGCTCCCAGTCAGACACAATCACAAGGGGATACAATGGATACACTGTACAGTATGCTGTGTTGCTAAGCTACGGTATTAAGCAGGTTAGGTGTATTAAGGGAATTTTCAACTTAAAATATTTTCTACACACAGTGGGTTTCTATGGACAGAACCCTGCCGTAAGTTGAGGCACATCTGTACTTTTTTCTTCTTCTAATAGCTAAGTAAAGATTTTCTTCAAAAGGAAATATAGCACTAAGAAAAATTCTTTAAATTTAAGGGTTTCATCTCCCCAGGAACTTGAAAATAAACCATTGCTAAGCACAACTTAAAGTATTTCAGTCTGTAATTCTGATCATCTTGCATCTGTAGGTCGAATTGAAATAGCTGGCCCCTACTTCTGTCCAGAATGCACCAGAATTTCTGGTACAAAAGAATGGGCTAAGGGAAAAAATACAATTTCTGTAAAAGCCTGAATATAGATTTCAATTTCCTCACCTATGAATGAGGGACCTAAACTAAATTATCTCTAAAATCTGTTTAGATTTTTTTCTAAAATCTGTAGATGCTTGTTTTTTAAGCCCGTGACTGAAGAGTAGCAGAGCCATCTGTCCCGAGGAGTGTCAGGAATGTGAAAGGGAGGGACACACTAAGTGTTTGCCAACAGTGGTAGCTCAACACACCAGAGCTGGGCTCTGTTTGTTTCCTCATTGCCATCACTCCACAACCCCCCCCCCCATTCCATCACAATGACTGAAAACAAAGAATCTAGGCTGAGAATGGCCAGATGCAGGGGAGACCTTGCCAGTTGCTGGACCGCACATGTTTGAGCAAGCCAAAAGATCTGGTTGGTGACTTTTGCCACCAGGATATGTAAAAAGATTCTGAGGGAGGTGAGACTCACTTCCTTTTGGGAAAGGTGAGAGTTTGTGGAGACTTCCAGTGTCTTGGAACAAGGTAAGCACTGTTCCTATCAAACTCAAGTTAGGAGTACCAAGAGAAACACCTGGTGAGCTCCTAAGGAATCATTCTGAAAGGTAGGGCTGGTGAGTTTGTCATCTTCCAGAGTCTCATGGAAGGCCAGATTCACAACTCCCTGTCAGTCAGCACAGCTGAGAGATGGGGAGAAAGTATCTGGGGACAGCCCAGGTCCCTACTGTGGGTGGTGGCGAAGATATGTGAGCTTTTCAGGGCGTCAGTGGAAATTGAGGGTACAGAGCCCACTTTATGCCTTGATCCTGGCCTGATGCAGGATCTGTGTCATGGATGGTTAGAGACTAGGTTCCTGGATGAAGGGTAGGAGGACATTTCCATGGGTGTGTCCATGCTCAAAATCAGTACAGACATCAAAGGCGCCACACTTAACAGGTCACGAAAGACAAGGACACAGGGACTGGATCCAGATAGGAAGCAACCACAGTCAGATGCAGACTCATTCCAAAACCAACATTCATCCAGGTGCCCTGAGGCCTCTCCCTGTGCTTTCTGAGGTTGAAGTTGCCAGGAATGATCCAAGTGAAGTCCCCTGGGAGCCGAAGGGTCAGACATAGGGAAAGATGAGCAGAAGCTTGGGGAGGATCAAACTGGATGAAAACTGATAATGATAGTAATAACAGTAATGCCTGCACTTGACCGAAGACACACTGGAGGGAGATTATGTTTCATATAAAGGGGCTAAAAAAATTTCAGGGTTGGTCTGAACTTTCTAAATTGTCCTGAATTCAATTTCCCTGTTATTGTGCAGATATGGGGGCAAGTAAAAGAACTGTTTACCCAGGAATAAAAATAGAATGAGACCCATATTTGCATATTACTGATTGGTAACTGTCCCATTCATATCTGTCACATTATCTTTTGATAAAAATATTCAAGCATGACAAGTGTTTTCCATGCCTGTTTCTAACAGATGGTTTTATATGGGTTGATTTAATCCTGCCTGAATTCAGCCTTACTCTATTGATTTCAATAACCTTCCCCAAAGAAATAAGAACTCTTCAAATAGAGAGTTTGGAGAAAAGGAGTGGTAATTAGTAATTCTACCTTTACTCTGCTAGCTGCTTCTTAGAGGAATACTTTGACAAATTGACATTGTATTTTTATTTTCAGGAGAGATGATGATATATGTAGTGCTCAGCACACAGATGGTACCCAATAAATAGTAATTGCTTCTGTCATTTTACCAATGTATAATATTTTACTGCATATTCCCTGCTCGGAGACTGTTCTTAGGGTGGTTCCATGGGCTTCATATCTATGTCCCTGGAAGAAGTTAGAAAGCAGGGTGGCCCCCAGGCCCTCCAGTGCGCAGGACCTTGCTCTAGGTATCTGGGTAGCTGCCCCATGCATCTGACTCATTGTGTTTGGGGGTGTCCACTCGTGCTCCTTACATTTCTTACCCTGGGGAATTCCTAGCATGTGCTAGTAAAAAGAGCAGCTTATTCTGGAACATTTTTGTTCCATGAGACATTATTTTCCCTCTTCATTATCTTCTGGTTCCTGATTTCCAAAATTCTTCACCAAGCAATGAGGAAGCAGCTAATTACTTTCTAGTTTTAGGTGGTTTCCCTCACAGATGACCTACGTTAGGCACGTCATTTGACTTCTTCCTTCAGGTCAGTTGCTGGATCAAGAGCACAGGTGGGATGACTTTGGGAGCTTCAGATGTCGAAATTAACTTTACTCACAGGAAAGTAGGTGCTGACTATTTTAGCAGGAAAGAGAGAGAGTATAAGTGAAATTTCAGTTACTCTAAGGTAAACAATGTACCAACAACTGCCATTTACTGAACACAGGGACAGTCTCTAATGCCTCCAACAGTCCCATGGATGAGGTCACTTACCCCCCCCCCCAAATGGAAGCAAGGGGCAAAATAACTTGCTCAATCCCATACAGCTGGCAAGTGGATTTGAACCCAGTCCTGTCTGGCTTCAGAGGCCTTGGCTTGCTCTGTGCCACTGCCTCAGAGGCATCCTGAGCCAAAGGAGCTGCATTAGTTAAATGGGGCTGGGGGGATTAGTGTTGCTTCAGAGGGTCCAAGTGGAATTAAAAAAAATGAGGTGGGGGGATCCAAGTGGGATCACAGGGTGAAGCTGAAGAAGGCAGACCGCACGGGGCTTCAACATAGGACAAATGACTTCCTCACCACTGGAGGTGGCAAAAGTAAAAGAAAATAGAGAACAAGCTGTTTTGTGAGCCAGTGAGCTTTTGGACTACAGGAACTCATTCGAATTCATGGGAAGCCTGGGCACGTGTGGCTCCAGGCCAGGGAGCTGAACATTGATAATTAGTTGAGACGTGGGATTGCACAAGTTTTCAGGCTCTTTCAGCTCCAGTGGCTCTGTGATTTTGGAGGATAAGGTATGGGAAGTATAACAGGTGACTTCTGTTCCTCAAACATGCTAGGCACACCTCAGAAACTGTTCTTGGCCCACTCTGCCTTAAGATCTTTGCACTGACCCTACCCTCTGCTCAACTACTCTCTCTTGCAAGCACTCACCTGTGCACCAGGGCTAAACTTCTTTACCTCCTTTTCAAAGAGTATGCCCTGAGCACCCTATTAAGAATTCACCTTTGCTGCTGTACCTCCCAGCACTCCCAATCCTCTTTCTCGGCTTATATATTCTTTTTTCCTACAACACTTAGCACCACTTACCTTACTATGCAAATTACTTTGCTAATTCATTCTTTGCATATTAAGTCTTTTCCTTGTCTAGTTCCATGAGGTCAAGGATTTTCTTTTTTTCCTTTGCATCCTCGTACCTAGAGTAGTTTCTGACATTTTGCAGGGGTCAGTGAGAATCTATTGACAAATTGGAGGAGCAGGATGGGGGAGCAGTGTAAGCTCCGGTTCTGCCATGACCCAGGTGAACAACTTTGGGTAAATCACATCCATAATCTGGATCCTTAACTCCTCAAACATGCTGAGTTTCCCCTTGGAGTCTGTATAAATCAAATAATAGTAATAACAACAACAAAAACAACAACAACACTAGTATGATTTTAAAGCTCAGCTAAGTAATTTGGTGTTTGTCTCTTAAAAATATGCCAAGTAATTACAATTAAACACCAATACAATATGAGAAGGAAATATGCCAATCATTCCTTTCGAAACACACTTTGTTCTTTATGCAGCTGGGCTGCTAACCTGAGTCTTTTCACAGTCAGATTCTTTGTTGCTTGAAGAGCCATTTATTATTGAAAACACATCACTGACGAATAAGTCTAGGGACCAGCTCATGTTTACCACTCTTCGTCTATGAACCTTCATTCTGGGGATTTTCCACTGCTTGGTTACTGCTTAGGGAAATTTTTAGAGCAGCAGGAAAAAATATTGATGGTTTGCTCCTGTTACTGGTATAAGTCGTGTTGATTGGCATAGTCCAGCACACTGGGGGATATATCAGCTGGTACAATTATTTGATTTTTTAATCCACTTAATTTTATAAGTTTTATTATTGTGTACTCACATGGCATCTTATGAATATAGGGGAAGCACATTATATGTACTATGTGAAAATACATAGTAATTAGATAATCATAGTTACTAATTTTGTATTTAGTGAAATACAGACATGCATAATTTACTGATATGGTATTTTCCTATAGAATAAAAAGCATCAAGGAACTAGAAAATTTAGAGCAGAAATCAATTGAACTTGAAACAGAAAAATAGAGAAAATCAGTGAACCAAAAAGTTGGTGCTTTGACAAGATAAATAGACAAACTCTAGAACAACTGACAAAAGAAAAGAGAAGATATGAATTATCAATATCAGAAACAAAGGAAGGGATATCACTACAGACCCTGCAGACATTACAAGAATAATATGGGAAAACTATGAACAACACTACTCCCAAATTTGAAAACTTAGATGAAATGGACAAATTCCTTGAAAAGCCCAAGTCACCACAACTCACCCAACAAGATAAAATTTGAATAGTCTTATAACTATTAAGGAAATATAATTCATTATTTCAAAACTCCCCCAAAAGGAATCTCCATGTCCAGATTGTTTCACTGGAGAGTTCTACCAAATGTTTACAAAAGAATCAACATCAATCCTATATAATCCCTTCCAGAAAATAGGAGGAAGATTTCCCTAATGTTACAATCAGATATGCTTTGAAATTGGCCATATTTGGATTATTTAGGTGTTCAAATCCCCTCTCTGTAGAAACTGGTGATAAGTATTTTTTATGCTCAGGTTATACTGATACTCATACTAGGCACCTTGTAAATATTGATTGAGTGAATTTTTTTCCCAGAATGTTGCCCATCTAGACATAATTACAGAACAAGTAGAACCAAGGTTTCTCTAAACTGCATTGCTCTCTGGCTTATTTATTCTCAAGAATTGTAGAGTTTTTTTTTGTGGATGCCATCCTGAGGGTAAGAGAAAAAAAACCTGGCAATTGAAAAAAATCTAGTTTATTGGCCTCTAAACTAAGACTTTGTTTGAAGACTCTTCTATCTAGAATCCTCTAATTGCAGCTCGTAACTGAGTTTTCCATTTCTTTATTTTTTTTTTTTAGTTGTAGATGGACACAATACCTTTATTTATTTATTTATTTATTTATTATGTAGTGCTGAGGATTGTACCCACTGCCTCACACTGGATAGGCAAGCGCTCTACCACTGAGCCACATCTCCAGCTCCTCAGTTATCTGTTTCTATGAAACAAGCCTCCTTGAAATTCAGTAGTTTAAAATAATAGATTTATAATTTATCATAATTTTCTGGGTTGAATGAATAATTCTTCTTATAATTTTACCTTTTTTTGTCCTGAAACTGCATTCAGTTGATGGCCAGTTTGTAGTTGTCAGCTAAAAAAACCTGTGTCTTC